>NW_026734439.1:300000-416000 GCF_949786415.1 Peromyscus eremicus | reverse complement strand
TAAATGGAGTTGAATCACATGCAGTTTCTGGTCCTACGAGCATGAGTTGTTTTATGGTAAGAAGAGTCACTATTGCGCTGCCATTGCCATACACAGGACAAATAGCACTGGCGTCTGTTCCCAGCAAGTACAGTGTATAGGACTGAAGAGGATCTACTGTTCTTGTCAGGTTTTTAAGCAGAGTTGAAATAGATATGGCCGTGTGTGTAGGCAGCACAGTTCTTTGGTTCTGAGCAAGCTCACTGTTCGGACCCCATAGGAAACACAGTAGAGTAGAAGAGTGCTCTTTTCTCAAAAGCAGAGTGTGTTTCTTGTAAGGCGAGCTAGCGTTTGTTTCCTAGTCCTAAATGGAGTTGAATCACATGCAGTTTCTGGTCCTACGAACAAGAGTTGTTTTCTGGTAAGGAAAGTCACATTGTGCTCCCATTGCCATACACAGTGCAAATAGCACTCACGTCTGTTCCCAGCAAGTACAGTGTATTGAAGTGAATAGGAGCTACTGTTCTTCTCAGTTTCCTAAGCAGAGTTGAACTAGATATGGCCCATGTGTCTAGGAAGCACAGTTATTATGTTCTGAGCAAGCTCACTGTTTTTGGGCCCCATAGGAAACACAGTAGAGTAGAAGAGTGCTCTTTCCTCTAAAGAAGAGTGTGGTTCTTGTAAGGCAAGCTAGCGTTTGAATCCCAGTCCTAAATGGAGTTGAATCACATGCAGTTTCTGGTCCTACGAGCATGAGTTGTTTTATGGTAAGAATAGTCACTATTGCGCTCCCATTGCCATACACAGGACCAATAGCACATGCATCTGTTCCAAGCAAGTACAGTGTATTGGACTGAATAGGATCTATTGTTCTTGTCAGGTTCCTAAGCAGAATTGAACTAGATATGGCCGTGTGTGTAGGAAGCACAGTACTTTTGTTCTGAGCAAGCTCACTGTTCGGACCCCATAAGAAACATAGTAGAGTAGAAGAGTACTCTTTTCTCAAAAGCAGAGTGTGTTTCTTGTAAGACGAGCTAGCGTTTGTTTCCCAGTCCTAAATGGAGTTGAATCACATGCAGTTTCTGGTCCTAGGAGCAAGAGTTGTTTTCTGGTAAGGAAAGTCACTATTGCGCTCCAATTGCCATACATAGTACAAATAGCACTCGCGTCTGTTCCCAGGAATTACAGTGTATCGGACTGAAGAGGAGCTACTGTTCTTGTCAGTTTCCTAAGCAGACTTTAACTAGATATGGCCCTTGTGTGTAGGAAGCACAGTTCTTATGTTCTGAGCAAGCTCACTGTTCTGGCCCTATAGGAAACACAGTAGAGTAGATGAGTGCTCTTTTATCTAAAGCAGAGTGTGTTTCTTGTAAGGCGAGCTCGCGTTTGTTTCCCAGTCCTAAATGGAGTTGAGTCACAGGCAGTTTTTGGTACTACGAGCAAGAGTTGTTTTCTGGTAAGAAGAGTCATTATTACAATCCAAATGCCATACACAGTGCAAATAGCACTCGTGTCTGTTCCCAGCAAGTACAGTGTATTGGACGGAAGAGGATCTACTGTTCTTGTCAGGTTCCTAAACAGAATTGATCTAGAGATGGCCGTGTGTGTAGGAAGCACAGTTTTTTTGTTCTGAGCAAGCTCATTGTTCGGATCCCATAGGAAACACAGTAGAGTAGATGAGTGCTCTTTTCTCAAAAGCAGAGTGTGTTTCTTGTAAGGCGAGCTCGGGATGGTTTCCCAGTCCTAAATGGAGTTGAGTCATAGGCAGTTTTTGGTACTACGAGCAAGAGTTGTTTTCTGGTAAGAAGAGTCACTATTACAATCCAAATGCCATACACAGTGCAAAAAGCACTCGCGTCTGTTCCCAGCAAGTACAGTGTATTGCACTGAATAGGTGCAATTGTTCTTGTCAGTTTCCTAAGTAGAGTTGAACTAGATATTATCCGTGTGTGTAGGAAGCACAGTTCTTTGGTTCTGAGCAAGCTCACTGTTTGGACCCCATAGGAAACACAGTAGAGTAGAAGAGTGCTCTTTTCTCTAAAGCAGAGTGTGTTTCTTGTAAGGCAAGCTAGCGTTTGTTTCCCAGTCCTAAATGGAGTGGAATCACATGCAGTTTCTGGTCCTACGAGCATGAGTTGTTTTATGGTAAGAATAGTCACTATTGCGCTGCCATTGCCATAAACAGGACAAATAGCACTGGCGTCTGTTCCCAGCAAGTACAGTGTATTGGACTGAAGAGGAGCTACTGTTCTTGTCAGGTTTTTAAGCAGAATTGAAATAGATATGTCCATGTGTGTAGGAAGCACAGTTCTTTTGTTCTGAGAAAGCTCACTGTTCGGACCCGATAGGAAACACAGTAGAGTAGAAGAGTGCTCTTTTCTCAAAAGCAGAGTGTGTTTCTTGTAAGGCAAGCTAGCGTTTGTTTCCCATTCCTAAATGGAGTTGAATCACATGCAGTTTCTGGTCCTATGAGCAAGAGTTGTTTTCTGGTAAGGAAAGTCACTATAGTGCTCCCATTGCCATACACAGTGGAAATAGCACTCACGTCTCTTCCCAGCAAGTACAGTGTATCGGACTGAAGAGGAGCTACTGTTCTTGTCAGTTTCCTAAGGAGAGTTGAACTAGATATGGTCCGTGCGTGTAGGAAGCACAGTTCTTTTGTTCTGAGCAAGCTCACTGTTTGGACCCCATAGGAAACACAGTAGAGTAGAAGAGTGCTCTTTTCTCTAAAGCAGAGTGTGTTTCTTGTAAGGCAAGCTAGCGTTTGTTTCCCAGTCCTAAATGGAGTGGAATCACATGCAGTTTCTGGTCCTACGAGCATGAGTTGTTTTATGGTAAGAATAGTCACTATTGCGCTCCCATTGCCATACACAGGACCAATAGCACATGTGTCTGTTCCCAGCAAGTACAGTGTATTGGACTGAATAGGATCTACTGTTCTTGTCAGGTTCCTAAGCAGAATTGAACTAGATATGGCCGTGTGTGTAGGAAGCACAGTTCTTTTGTTCTGAGCAAGCTCACTGTTCGGTCCCCATAGGAAACACAGTAGAGTAGAAGAGTGCTCTTTTCTCAAAAGCAGAGTGTGTTTCTTGTAAGGCGAGCTAGCGTTTGTTTCCCAGTCCTAAATGGAGTTGAATCACATGCAGTTTCTGCTCCTACGAGCAAGAGTTGTTTTCTGGTAAGGAAAGTCACTATTGCGCTCCCATTGCCATACACAGTGCAAATAGCACTCGCGTCTGTTCCCAGGAATTACAGTGTATCGGACTGAAGAGGAGCTACTGTTCTTGTCAGTTTCCTAAGCAGAGTTGAACTAGATATGGCCCGTGTGTTTAGGAAGCACAGTTCTTATGTTCTGAGCAAGCTCACTGTTCTGGCCCTATAGGAAACACAGTAGAGTAGATGAGTGCTCTTTTATCTAAAGCAGAGTGTGTTTCTTGTAAGGCGAGCCAGCGTTTGTTTGCTAGTCCTAAATGGAGTCGAATCACATGCAGTTTCTGGTCCTACGAACAAGAGTTGTTTTCTGGTAAGGAAAGTCACATTGTGCTCCCATTGCCATACACAGTGCAAATAGCACTCGCGTCTGTTCCCAGCAAATACAGTGTATTGCACTGAATAGGTGCTACTCTTCTTGTCAGTTTCCTATGCAGAGTTGAACTAGATATTATCCGTGTGTGTAGGAAGCACAGTTCTTTTGTTCTGAGCAAGCTCACTGTTTGGACCCTATAGGAAACACAGTAGAGTAGAAGAGTGCTCTTTTCTCAAAAGCAGAGTGTGTTTCTTGTAAGGAGAGCTAGCGTTTGTTTCGTAGTCATAAATGGAGTTGAAACCCATGCAGTTTCTGGTACTACGAGCAAGAGTTGTTTTCTGGTAAGAAGAGTCACTATTGCGCTGACTTTGCCATATACAGGACAAATAGCACTGGCGTCTGATCGCAGCAAGTACAGTGTATTGGACTGAAGAGGATCTACTGTTCTTGTCAGGTTACTAAGCAGAATTGAACTAGATATGGTCCATGTGTGTAGGAAGCACAGATCTTTTGTTCTGAGCAAGCTCACTGTTCGGACCCCATAGGAAACACAGTAGAATAGAAGAGTGCTCTTTTCTCAAAAGCAGAGTGTGTTTCTTGTAAGGCGAGCTAGCGTTTGTTTCCCAGTCCTAAATGGAGTTGAATCACATGCAGTTTCTGGTCCTACGAGCAAGAGTTGTTTTCTGGTAAGGAAAGTCACTGTTGCGCTCCCATTGCCATACACAGTGCAAATAGCACTCCCGTCTGTTCCCAGCAATTACAGTGTATTGGACTGAAGAGGAGCTACTGTTCTTCTCAGTTTCCTAAGCAGAGTTGAACTAGATAAGGCCCGTGTCTAGGAAGAACAGTTCATTTGATCTGAGCAAGCTCACTGTTCTGGCCCTATAGGAAACACAGTAGAGTAGAAGAGTGCTCTTTTCACAAAAGCAGAGTGTGTTTTTGTAAGGCAAGCTAGCATTTGTTTCCCAGTCCTAAATGGCGTTGAATCACATGCAGTTTGTGGTCCTATGAGCAAGAGTTGTTTTCTGGTAAGGAAAGTCACTATTGCGTTCTCATTGCCATACACAGTGCAAAAAGCACTCGCGTCTGTTCCCAGCAAGTTCAGTGTATTGGACTGAAGAGGAGCTACTGTTCTTGTCAGTTTCCTAAGCAGAGTTGAACTACATATGGTCCGTGTGTGTAGGAAGCACAGTTCTTTTGTTCTGAGCAAGCTCACTGTTTGGACCCCATAGGAAAAACAGTAGAGTAGAAGAGTGCTCTTTTCTCTAAAGCAGAGTGTGTTTCTTGTAAGGCGAGCTAGCGTTTGTTTCCCAGTCCTAAATGGAGTTGAATCCCATGCAGTTTCTGGTCCTAAGAGCAAGAGTCGTTTTCTGGTAAGGAAAGTCACTATTGTGCTCCCATTGCCATACACAGTGCAAATAGAACTCGCGTCTGTTCCCAGCAAGTACAGTGTATTGGAGTGAAGAGGAGCTACTGTTCTTCTCAGTTTCCTAAGCAGAGTTGAACTAGATAAGGCCCGTGTGTCTAGGAAGCACAGTTATTATGTTCTGAGCAAGCTCAATGTTCTGGCCCTATAGGAAACACAGTAGAGTAGAAGAGTGCTCTTTTCTCTAAAGCAGAGTGTGTTTCTTGTAAGGCGAGCTCGCGTTTGTTTCCCAGTCCTAAATGGAGTTGAGTCACAGGCAGTTTTTGGTACTACCAGCAAGAGTTGTTTTCTGGTAAGGAAAGTCACTATTGCGCTCCCATTGCCATACATAGTACAAAAAGCAATCGCGTCTGTTCCCAGGAATTACAGTGTATCGGACTGAAGAGGAGCTACTGTTCTTGTCAGTTTACTAAGCAGAGTTAAACTAGATATGGTCCGTGTGTATAGGAAGCACAGTTCTTATGTTCTGAGCAAGCACACTGTTCTTGCCCTATAGGAAACACAGGAGAGTAGAAGAGTGCTCTTTCCTCTAAAGAAGAGTGTGGTTCTTGTAAGGCGAGCTAGCGTTTGAATCCCAGTCCTAAATGGAGTTGAATCACATGCAGTTTCTGGTCCTACGAGCATGAGTTGTTTTATGGTAAGAAGAGTCACTATTGCGCTGCCATTGCCATACACAGGACAAATAGCACTGGCGTCTGTTCCCAGCAAGTACAGTGTATTGGACTGAAGAGGATCTACTGTTCTTGTCAGGTTTTTAAGCAGAGTTGAAATAGATATGGCCGTGTGTGGAGGAAGCACAGTTATTATGTTCAGAGCAAGCTCACTGTTCTGGCCCTATAGGAAACACAGTGGAGTAGAAGAATGCTCTTTTCTCTAAAGCAGACTGTGTTTCTTGTAAGGCGAGCACATGTTTGTTTCCCAGTCCTAAATGGAGTTGAGTCACAGGCAGTTTTTGGTCCTTAGAGCAAGAGTTGTTTTCTGGTAAAAAGAGTAACTATTGCGCTCCAAATGCCATACACAGTGCAAATAGCACTCGCGTATGTTCCCAGCAAGTACAGTGTATTGGACTGAAGAAGAGCTACTGTTCTTCTCAGTTTCCTAAGCAGAGTTGAACTAGATATGGTCCATGTGTGTAGGAAGTACAGTTCTTTTGTTCTGAGCAAGCTAACTGTTTGGACCCCATAGGAAACAGTAGAGTAGAAGAGTGCTCTTTTCTCAAAAGCAGAGTGTGTTTCTTGTAAGGCGAGCTAGCGTTTGTTTCCCAGTCCTAAATGGAGTTGAATCACATGCAGTTTGTGGTCCTACGAGCAAGAGTTGTTTTCTGGTAAGGAAAGTCACATTGTGCTCCCATTGCCATATACAGTGCAAATAGCACTCGCGTCTGTTCCCAGCAAGTACAGTGTATTGGACTGATGAGCAGCTTCTGTTCTTGTCAGTTTCCAAAGCAGAGTTGAACTAGATATGGTCGATGTGTGTAGGAAGCACAGTTCTTTTGTTCTGAGCAAGCTCACTGTTTGGACCCCACAGGAAACACAGTAGAGTAGAAAAGTGCTCTTTTCTCAAAAGCAGAGTGTGTTTCTTGTAAGGCGAGCTAGCGTTTGTTTCCCAGTCCTAAATGTAGTTGAATCCCATGCAGTTTCTGGTCCTAAGAGCAAGAGTTCTTTTCTGTTAAGAAGAGTCACTATTGTGCTGCCATTGCCATACACAGGACAAATAGCACTGTTGTCTGTTCCCAGCAAGTACAACTGTATTGGACTGAAGAGGATCTACTGTTCATGTCAGGTTCCTAAGCAGAATTGAACTAGATATGGCCGTGTGTGGAGGAAGCATAGATTTTTTGTTCTGAGCAACCTCATTGTTCTGGCCCTATAGGAAACACAGTAGATTAGAAGAGTGCTCTTTTCTCAAAAGCAGAGTGTGTTTCTTGTAAGGCGAGCTCGTGTTTGTTTCCCAGTCCTAAATGGAGTTGAATCACATGCAGTTTCTAGTCCTACGAGCAAGAGTTGTTTTATGGTAAGGAAGTCACTATTGAGCTCCCATTGCCATACACAGTGCAAATAGCACTCGCGTCTGTTCCCAGCAAGTACAGTGTATCGGATTGAAGAGGAGCCACTGTTCTTGTAAGTTTCCTAAGCAGAGTTGAACGAGATATGGCCCGTGTGTGTAGGAAGCACAGTTCTTTTGTTCTCAGCAAGTTCACTGTTTGGACCCCATAGGAAACACAGTAGAGTAGAAGAGTGCTCTTTTCTCTAAAGCAGAGTGTTTTTCTTGTAAGGTGAGGTCGCGTTTGTTTCCCAGTCCTAAATGGAGTTGAGTCACATGCAGTTTTTGGTCCTACGAGCAAGAGTTATTTTCTGGTAAGAAGAGTCACTGTTGCGCTCCAATTGCCATACACAGTGCAAATAGTACTCGCGTCTGTTCCCTTCAATTACAGTGTATTGGACTGATTAGGAGCTACTGTTCTTGTCAGTTTCCTCAGCAGAGTTGAACTAGATATGGTCCGTGTGTGTAGGAAGCACAGTTCTTTTGTTCTGAGCAAGCTCACTGTTTGGACCACATAGGAAACACAGTAGAGTAGAAGAGTGCTCTTTTTTCAGAAGCAGAGTGTGTTTCTTGTAAGGCGAGCTAGCGTTTGTTTCCCAGTCCTAAATGGAGTTGAATCACATGCAGTTTCTGGTCCTACGAGCAAGAGTTGTTTTCCGGCAAGAAGAATCACTATTGTGCTCCCATTGTCATACACAGGGCAAATAGCACTGGCGTCTGTTCCCAGCATGTACAGTGTATTGGACTGAAGAGAATCTACTGTTCTTGTCAGGTTTTTAAGCAGAGTTGAACTAGATATGGCCCGTGTGTGTAGGAAGCACAGTTATTATGTTCTGAGCAAGCTCACTCTTCTGGCCCTATACGAAACACAGTAGAGTAGAACAGTGCTCTTTTCTCTAAAGCAGAGTGTGTTTCTTGTAAGACGAGCTCGCGTTTGTTTCCCAGTCCTAAATGGAGTTGAGTCACATGCAGTTTTTGGTCCTACGAGAAAGAGTTGTTTTCTGCTAAGAAGAGTCACTATTGTGCTCCAAATGCCATACACAGTGCAAATAGCTCTCGCGTCTGTTCCCAGCAAGTACAGTGTATTGGACTGAAGAGGAGCTACTGTTCTTCTCAGTTTCCTAAGCAGAGTTGAACTAGATATGATCCGTGTGTGTAGGAAGCACAGTTCATTTGTTCTGAGCAAGTTCACTGTTCAGGCCCTATAGAAAACACAGTAGAGTAGAAGAGTGCTCTTTTCTCAAAAGCAGAGTGTGTTTCTTGTAAGGCAAGCTAGCGTTTGTTTCCCAGTCCTAAATGGAGTGGAATCACATGCAGTTTCTGGTCCTACGAGCATGAGTTGTTTTATGGTAAGAATAGTCACTATTGCGCTGCCATTGCCATAAACAGGACAAATAGCACTGGCGTCTGTTCCCAGCAAGTACAGTGTATTGAACTGAAGAGGAGCTACTGTTCTTGTCAGGTTTTTAAGCAGAATTGAAATAGATATGTCCATGTGTGTAGGAAGCACAGTTCTTTTGTTCTGAGCAAGCTCACTGTTCGGACCCCATAGGAAACACAGTAGAGTAGAAGAGTGCTCTTTTCTCAAAAGCAGAGTGTGTTTCTTGTAAGGCAAGCTAGCGTTTGTTTCCCATTCCTAAATGGAGTTGAATCACATGCAGTTTCTGGTCCTATGAGCAAGAGTTGTTTTCTGGTAAGGAAAGTCACTATAGTGCTCCCATTGCCATACACAGTGGAAATAGCACTCACGTCTCTTCCCAGCAAGTACAGTGTATCGGACTGAAGAGGAGCTACTGTTCTTGTCAGTTTCCTAAGGAGAGTTGAACTAGATATGGTCCGTGCGTGTAGGAAGCACAGTTCTTTTGTTCTGAGCAAGCTCACTGTTTGGACCCCATAGGAAACACAGTAGAGTAGAAGAGTGCTCTTTTCTCTAAAGCAGAGTGTGTTTCTTGTAAGGCAAGCTAGCGTTTGTTTCCCAGTCCTAAATGGAGTGGAATCACATGCAGTTTCTGGTCCTACGAGCATGAGTTGTGTTATGGTAAGAATAGTCACTATTGCGCTCCCATTGCCATACACAGGACCAATAGCACATGTGTCTGTTCCCAGCAAGTACAGTGTATTGGACTGAATAGGATCTACTGTTCTTGTCAGGTTCCTAAGCAGAATTGAACTAGATATGGCCGTGTGTGTAGGAAGCACAGTTCTTTTGTTCTGAGCAAGCTCACTGTTCGGTCCCCATAGGAAACACAGTAGAGTAGAAGAGTGCTCTTTTCTCAAAAGCAGAGTGTGTTTCTTGTAAGGCGAGCTAGCGTTTGTTTCCCAGTCCTAAATGGAGTTGAATCACATGCAGTTTCTGGTCCTACGAGCAAGAGTTGTTTTCTGGTAAGGAAAGTCACTATTGCGCTCCCATTGCCATACACAGTGCAAATAGCACTCCCGTCTGTTCCCAGGAATTACAGTGTATCGGACTGAAGAGGAGCTACTGTTCTTGTCAGTTTCCTAAGCAGAGTTGATCTAGATATGGCCCGTGTGTTTAGGAAGCACAGTTCTTATGTTCTGAGCAAGCTCACTGTTCTGGCCCTATAGGAAACACAGTAGAGTAGATGAGTGCTCTTTTATCTAAAGCAGAGTGTGTTTCTTGTAAGGCGAGCCAGCGTTTGTTTGCTAGTCCTAAATGGAGTCGAATCACATGCAGTTTCTGGTCCTACGAACAAGAGTTGTTTCCTGGTAAGGAAAGTCACATTGTGCTCCCATTGCCATACACAGTGCAAATAGCACTCGCGTCTGTTCCCAGCAAATACAGTGTATTGCACTGAATAGGTGCTACTCTTCTTGTCAGTTTCCTATTCAGAGTTGAACTAGATATTATCCGTGTGTGTAGGAAGCACAGTTCTTTTGTTCTGAGCAAGCTCACTGTTTGGACCCTATAGGAAACACAGTAGAGTAGAAGAGTGCTCTTTTCTCAAAAGCAGAGTGTGTTTCTTGTAAGGAGAGCTAGCGTTTGTTTCCTAGTCCTAAATGGAGTTGAAACCCATGCAGTTTCTGGTACTACGAGCAAGAGTTGTTTTCTGGTAAGAAGAGTCACTGTTGCGCTGACTTTGCCATATACAGGACAAATAGCACTGGCGTCTGATCGCAGCAAGTACAGTTTATTGGACTGAAGAGGATCTACTGTTCTTGTCAGCTTACTAAGCAGAATTGAACTAGATATGGTCCATGTGTGTAGGAAGCACAGATCTTTTGTTCTGAGCAAGCTCACTGTTCGGACCCCATAGGAAACACAGTAGAATAGAAGAGTGCTCTTTTCTCAAAAGCAGAGTGTGTTTCTTGTAAGGCGAGCTAGCGTTTGTTTCCCAGTCCTAAATGGCGTTGAATCACATGCAGTTTGTGGTCCTATGAGCAAGAGTTGTTTTCTGGTAAGGAAAGTCACTATTGCGTTCTCATTGCCATACACAGTGCAAAAAGCACTCGCGTCTGTTCCCAGCAAGTTCAGTGTATTGGACTGAAGAGGAGCTACTGTTCTTGTCAGTTTCCTAAGCAGAGTTGAACTACATATGGTCCGTGTGTGTAGGAAGCACAGTTCTTTTGTTCTGAGCAAGCTCACTGTTTGGACCCCATAGGAAAAACAGTAGAGTAGAAGAGTGCTCTTTTCTCTAAAGCAGAGTGTGTTTCTTGTAAGGCGAGCTAGCGTTTGTTTCCCAGTCCTAAATGGAGTTGAATCCCATGCAGTTTCTGGTCCTAAGAGCAAGAGTCGTTTTCTGGTAAGGAAAGTCACTATTGTGCTCCCATTGCCATACACAGTGCAAATAGAACTCGCGTCTGTTCCCAGCAAGTACAGTGTATTGGAGTGAAGAGGAGCTACTGTTCTTCTCAGTTTCCTAAGCAGAGTTGAACTAGATAAGGCCCGTGTGTCTAGGAAGCACAGTTATTATGTTCTGAGCAAGCTCAATGTTCTGGCCCTATAGGAAACACAGTAGAGTAGAAGAGTGCTCTTTTCTCTAAAGCAGAGTGTGTTTCTTGTAAGGCGAGCTCGCGTTTGTTTCCCAGTCCTAAATGGAGTTGAGTCACAGGCAGTTTTTGGTACTACCAGCAAGAGTTGTTTTCTGGTAAGGAAAGTCACTATTGCGCTCCCATTGCCATACATAGTACAAAAAGCAATCGCGTCTGTTCCCAGGAATTACAGTGTATCGGACTGAAGAGGAGCTACTGTTCTTGTCAGTTTACTAAGCAGAGTTAAACTAGATATGGTCCGTGTGTATAGGAAGCACAGTTCTTATGTTCTGAGCAAGCACACTGTTCTTGCCCTATAGGAAACACAGGAGAGTAGAAGAGTGCTCTTTCCTCTAAAGAAGAGTGTGGTTCTTGTAAGGCGAGCTAGCGTTTGAATCCCAGTCCTAAATGGAGTTGAATCACATGCAGTTTCTGGTCCTACGAGCATGAGTTGTTTTATGGTAAGAAGAGTCACTATTGCGCTGCCATTGCCATACACAGGACAAATAGCACTGGCGTCTGTTCCCAGCAAGTACAGTGTATTGGACTGAAGAGGATCTACTGTTCTTGTCAGGTTTTTAAGCAGAGTTGAAATAGATATGGCCGTGTGTGGAGGAAGCACAGTTATTATGTTCAGAGCAAGCTCACTGTTCTGGCCCTATAGGAAACACAGTGGAGTAGAAGAATGCTCTTTTCTCTAAAGCAGACTGTGTTTCTTGTAAGGCGAGCACATGTTTGTTTCCCAGTCCTAAATGGAGTTGAGTCACAGGCAGTTTTTGGTCCTTAGAGCAAGAGTTGTTTTCTGGTAAAAAGAGTAACTATTGCGCTCCAAATGCCATACACAGTGCAAATAGCACTCGCGTATGTTCCCAGCAAGTACAGTGTATTGGACTGAAGAAGAGCTACTGTTCTTCTCAGTTTCCTAAGCAGAGTTGAACTAGATATGGTCCATGTGTGTAGGAAGTACAGTTCTTTTGTTCTGAGCAAGCTAACTGTTTGGACCCCATAGGAAACAGTAGAGTAGAAGAGTGCTCTTTTCTCAAAAGCAGAGTGTGTTTCTTGTAAGGCGAGCTAGCGTTTGTTTCCCAGTCCTAAATGGAGTTGAATCACATGCAGTTTGTGGTCCTACGAGCAAGAGTTGTTTTCTGGTAAGGAAAGTCACATTGTGCTCCCATTGCCATATACAGTGCAAATAGCACTCGCGTCTGTTCCCAGCAAGTACAGTGTATTGGACTGATGAGCAGCTTCTGTTCTTGTCAGTTTCCAAAGCAGAGTTGAACTAGATATGGTCGATGTGTGTAGGAAGCACAGTTCTTTTGTTCTGAGCAAGCTCACTGTTTGGACCCCACAGGAAACACAGTAGAGTAGAAAAGTGCTCTTTTCTCAAAAGCAGAGTGTGTTTCTTGTAAGGCGAGCTAGCGTTTGTTTCCCAGTCCTAAATGTAGTTGAATCCCATGCAGTTTCTGGTCCTAAGAGCAAGAGTTCTTTTCTGTTAAGAAGAGTCACTATTGTGCTGCCATTGCCATACACAGGACAAATAGCACTGTTGTCTGTTCCCAGCAAGTACAACTGTATTGGACTGAAGAGGATCTACTGTTCATGTCAGGTTCCTAAGCAGAATTGAACTAGATATGGCCGTGTGTGGAGGAAGCATAGATTTTTTGTTCTGAGCAACCTCATTGTTCTGGCCCTATAGGAAACACAGTAGATTAGAAGAGTGCTCTTTTCTCAAAAGCAGAGTGTGTTTCTTGTAAGGCGAGCTCGTGTTTGTTTCCCAGTCCTAAATGGAGTTGAATCACATGCAGTTTCTAGTCCTACGAGCAAGAGTTGTTTTATGGTAAGGAAGTCACTATTGAGCTCCCATTGCCATACACAGTGCAAATAGCACTCGCGTCTGTTCCCAGCAAGTACAGTGTATCGGATTGAAGAGGAGCCACTGTTCTTGTAAGTTTCCTAAGCAGAGTTGAACGAGATATGGCCCGTGTGTGTAGGAAGCACAGTTCTTTTGTTCTCAGCAAGTTCACTGTTTGGACCCCATAGGAAACACAGTAGAGTAGAAGAGTGCTCTTTTCTCTAAAGCAGAGTGTTTTTCTTGTAAGGTGAGGTCGCGTTTGTTTCCCAGTCCTAAATGGAGTTGAGTCACATGCAGTTTTTGGTCCTACGAGCAAGAGTTATTTTCTGGTAAGAAGAGTCACTGTTGCGCTCCAATTGCCATACACAGTGCAAATAGTACTCGCGTCTGTTCCCTTCAATTACAGTGTATTGGACTGATTAGGAGCTACTGTTCTTGTCAGTTTCCTCAGCAGAGTTGAACTAGATATGGTCCGTGTGTGTAGGAAGCACAGTTCTTTTGTTCTGAGCAAGCTCACTGTTTGGACCACATAGGAAACACAGTAGAGTAGAAGAGTGCTCTTTTTTCAGAAGCAGAGTGTGTTTCTTGTAAGGCGAGCTAGCGTTTGTTTCCCAGTCCTAAATGGAGTTGAATCACATGCAGTTTCTGGTCCTACGAGCAAGAGTTGTTTTCCGGCAAGAAGAATCACTATTGTGCTCCCATTGTCATACACAGGGCAAATAGCACTGGCGTCTGTTCCCAGCATGTACAGTGTATTGGACTGAAGAGAATCTACTGTTCTTGTCAGGTTTTTAAGCAGAGTTGAACTAGATATGGCCCGTGTGTGTAGGAAGCACAGTTATTATGTTCTGAGCAAGCTCACTCTTCTGGCCCTATACGAAACACAGTAGAGTAGAACAGTGCTCTTTTCTCTAAAGCAGAGTGTGTTTCTTGTAAGACGAGCTCGCGTTTGTTTCCCAGTCCTAAATGGAGTTGAGTCACATGCAGTTTTTGGTCCTACGAGAAAGAGTTGTTTTCTGCTAAGAAGAGTCACTATTGTGCTCCAAATGCCATACACAGTGCAAATAGCTCTCGCGTCTGTTCCCAGCAAGTACAGTGTATTGGACTGAAGAGGAGCTACTGTTCTTCTCAGTTTCCTAAGCAGAGTTGAACTAGATATGATCCGTGTGTGTAGGAAGCACAGTTCATTTGTTCTGAGCAAGTTCACTGTTCAGGCCCTATAGAAAACACAGTAGAGTAGAAGAGTGCTCTTTTCTCAAAAGCAGAGTGTGTTTCTTGTAAGGCAAGCTAGCGTTTGTTTCCCAGTCCTAAATGGAGTGGAATCACATGCAGTTTCTGGTCCTACGAGCATGAGTTGTTTTATGGTAAGAATAGTCACTATTGCGCTGCCATTGCCATAAACAGGACAAATAGCACTGGCGTCTGTTCCCAGCAAGTACAGTGTATTGAACTGAAGAGGAGCTACTGTTCTTGTCAGGTTTTTAAGCAGAATTGAAATAGATATGTCCATGTGTGTAGGAAGCACAGTTCTTTTGTTCTGAGCAAGCTCACTGTTCGGACCCCATAGGAAACACAGTAGAGTAGAAGAGTGCTCTTTTCTCAAAAGCAGAGTGTGTTTCTTGTAAGGCAAGCTAGCGTTTGTTTCCCATTCCTAAATGGAGTTGAATCACATGCAGTTTCTGGTCCTATGAGCAAGAGTTGTTTTCTGGTAAGGAAAGTCACTATAGTGCTCCCATTGCCATACACAGTGGAAATAGCACTCACGTCTCTTCCCAGCAAGTACAGTGTATCGGACTGAAGAGGAGCTACTGTTCTTGTCAGTTTCCTAAGGAGAGTTGAACTAGATATGGTCCGTGCGTGTAGGAAGCACAGTTCTTTTGTTCTGAGCAAGCTCACTGTTTGGACCCCATAGGAAACACAGTAGAGTAGAAGAGTGCTCTTTTCTCTAAAGCAGAGTGTGTTTCTTGTAAGGCAAGCTAGCGTTTGTTTCCCAGTCCTAAATGGAGTGGAATCACATGCAGTTTCTGGTCCTACGAGCATGAGTTGTGTTATGGTAAGAATAGTCACTATTGCGCTCCCATTGCCATACACAGGACCAATAGCACATGTGTCTGTTCCCAGCAAGTACAGTGTATTGGACTGAATAGGATCTACTGTTCTTGTCAGGTTCCTAAGCAGAATTGAACTAGATATGGCCGTGTGTGTAGGAAGCACAGTTCTTTTGTTCTGAGCAAGCTCACTGTTCGGTCCCCATAGGAAACACAGTAGAGTAGAAGAGTGCTCTTTTCTCAAAAGCAGAGTGTGTTTCTTGTAAGGCGAGCTAGCGTTTGTTTCCCAGTCCTAAATGGAGTTGAATCACATGCAGTTTCTGGTCCTACGAGCAAGAGTTGTTTTCTGGTAAGGAAAGTCACTATTGCGCTCCCATTGCCATACACAGTGCAAATAGCACTCCCGTCTGTTCCCAGGAATTACAGTGTATCGGACTGAAGAGGAGCTACTGTTCTTGTCAGTTTCCTAAGCAGAGTTGATCTAGATATGGCCCGTGTGTTTAGGAAGCACAGTTCTTATGTTCTGAGCAAGCTCACTGTTCTGGCCCTATAGGAAACACAGTAGAGTAGATGAGTGCTCTTTTATCTAAAGCAGAGTGTGTTTCTTGTAAGGCGAGCCAGCGTTTGTTTGCTAGTCCTAAATGGAGTCGAATCACATGCAGTTTCTGGTCCTACGAACAAGAGTTGTTTCCTGGTAAGGAAAGTCACATTGTGCTCCCATTGCCATACACAGTGCAAATAGCACTCGCGTCTGTTCCCAGCAAATACAGTGTATTGCACTGAATAGGTGCTACTCTTCTTGTCAGTTTCCTATTCAGAGTTGAACTAGATATTATCCGTGTGTGTAGGAAGCACAGTTCTTTTGTTCTGAGCAAGCTCACTGTTTGGACCCTATAGGAAACACAGTAGAGTAGAAGAGTGCTCTTTTCTCAAAAGCAGAGTGTGTTTCTTGTAAGGAGAGCTAGCGTTTGTTTCCTAGTCCTAAATGGAGTTGAAACCCATGCAGTTTCTGGTACTACGAGCAAGAGTTGTTTTCTGGTAAGAAGAGTCACTGTTGCGCTGACTTTGCCATATACAGGACAAATAGCACTGGCGTCTGATCGCAGCAAGTACAGTTTATTGGACTGAAGAGGATCTACTGTTCTTGTCAGCTTACTAAGCAGAATTGAACTAGATATGGTCCATGTGTGTAGGAAGCACAGATCTTTTGTTCTGAGCAAGCTCACTGTTCGGACCCCATAGGAAACACAGTAGAATAGAAGAGTGCTCTTTTCTCAAAAGCAGAGTGTGTTTCTTGTAAGGCGAGCTAGCGTTTGTTTCCCAGTCCTAAATGGAGTTGAATCACATGCAGTTTCTGGTCCTACGAGCAAGAGTTGTTTTCTGGTAAGGAAAGTCACTGTTGCGCTCCCATTGCCATACACAGTGCAAATAGCACTCCCGTCTGTTCCCAGCAATTACAGTGTATTGGACTGAAGAGGAGCTACTGTTCTTCTCAGTTTCCTAAGCAGAGTTGAACTAGATAAGGCCCGTGTCTAGGAAGAACAGTTCATTTGATCTGAGCAAGCTCACTGTTCTGGCCCTATAGGAAACACAGTAGAGTAGAAGAGTGCTCTTTTCACAAAAGCAGAGTGTGTTTTTGTAAGGCAAGCTAGCATTTGTTTCCCAGTCCTAAATGGCGTTGAATCACATGCAGTTTGTGGTCCTATGAGCAAGAGTTGTTTTCTGGTAAGGAAAGTCACTATTGCGTTCTCATTGCCATACACAGTGCAAAAAGCACTCGCGTCTGTTCCCAGCAAGTTCAGTGTATTGGACTGAAGAGGAGCTACTGTTCTTGTCAGTTTCCTAAGCAGAGTTGAACTACATATGGTCCGTGTGTGTAGGAAGCACAGTTCTTTTGTTCTGAGCAAGCTCACTGTTTGGACCCCATAGGAAAAACAGTAGAGTAGAAGAGTGCTCTTTTCTCTAAAGCAGAGTGTGTTTCTTGTAAGGCGAGCTAGCGTTTGTTTCCCAGTCCTAAATGGAGTTGAATCCCATGCAGTTTCTGGTCCTAAGAGCAAGAGTCGTTTTCTGGTAAGGAAAGTCACTATTGTGCTCCCATTGCCATACACAGTGCAAATAGAACTCGCGTCTGTTCCCAGCAAGTACAGTGTATTGGAGTGAAGAGGAGCTACTGTTCTTCTCAGTTTCCTAAGCAGAGTTGAACTAGATAAGGCCCGTGTGTCTAGGAAGCACAGTTATTATGTTCTGAGCAAGCTCAATGTTCTGGCCCTATAGGAAGCACAGTAGAGTAGAAGAGTGCTCTTTTCTCTAAAGCAGAGTGTGTTTCTTGTAAGGCGAGCTCGCGTTTGTTTCCCAGTCCTAAATGGAGTTGAGTCACAGGCAGTTTTTGGTACTACCAGCAAGAGTTGTTTTCTGGTAAGGAAAGTCACTATTGCGCTCCCATTGCCATACATAGTACAAAAAGCAATCGCGTCTGTTCCCAGGAATTACAGTGTATCGGACTGAAGAGGAGCTACTGTTCTTGTCAGTTTAATAAGCAGAGTTAAACTAGATATGTTCCGTGTGTATAGGAAGCACAGTTCTTATGTTCTGAGCAAGCTCACTGTTCTTGCCCTATAGGAAACACAGGAGAGTAGAAGAGTGCTCTTTCCTCTAAAGAAGAGTGTGGTTCTTGTAAGGCGAGCTAGCGTTTGAATCCCAGTCCTAAATGGAGTTGAATCACATGCAGTTTCTGGTCCTACGAGCATGAGTTGTTTTATGGTAAGAAGAGTCACTATTGCGCTGCCATTGCCATACACAGGACAAATAGCACAGGCGTCTGTTCCCAGCAAGTACAGTGTATTGGACTGAAGAGGATCTACTGTTCTTGTCAGGTTTTTAAGCAGAGTTGAAATAGATATGGCCGTGTGTGGAGGAAGCACAGTTATTATGTTCAGAGCAAGCTCACTGTTCTGGCCCTATAGGAAACACAGTGGAGTAGAAGAGTGCTCTTTTCTCTAAAGCAGACTGTGTTTCTTGTAAGGCGAGCACATGTTTGTTTCCCAGTCCTAAATGGAGTTGAGTCACAGGCAGTTTTTGGTCCTTAGAGCAAGAGTTGTTTTCTGGTAAAAAGAGTAACTATTGCGCTCCAAATGCCATACACAGTGCAAATAGCACTCGCGTATGTTCCCAGCAAGTACAGTGTATTGGACTGAAGAAGAGCTACTGTTCTTCTCAGTTTCCTAAGCAGAGTTGAACTAGATATGGTCCATGTGTGTAGGAAGTACAGTTCTTTTGTTCTGAGCAAGCTCACTGTTTGGACCCCATAGGAAACAGTAGAGTAGAAGAGTGCTCTTTTCTCAAAAGCAGAGTGTGTTTCTTGTAAGGCGAGCTAGCGTTTGTTTCCCAGTCCTAAATGGAGTTGAATCACATGCAGTTTGTGGTCCTACGAGCAAGAGTTGTTTTCTGGTAAGGAAAGTCACATTGTGCTCCCATTGCCATATACAGTGCAAATAGCACTCGCGTCTGTTCCCAGCAAGTACAGTGTATTGGACTGAAGAGCAGCTTCTGTTCTTGTCAGTTTCCAAAGCAGAGTTGAACTAGATATGGTCGATGTGTGTAGGAAGCACAGTTCTTTTGTTCTGAGCAAGCTCACTGTTTGGACCCCACAGGAAACACAGTAGAGTAGAAAAGTGCTCTTTTCTCAAAAGCAGAGTGTGTTTCTTGTAAGGCGAGCTAGCGTTTGTTTCCCAGTCCTAAATGTAGTTGAATCCCATGCAGTTTCTGGTCCTAAGAGCAAGAGTTCTTTTCTGTTAAGAAGAGTCACTATTGTGCTGCCATTGCCATACACAGGACAAATAGCACTGTTGTCTGTTCCCAGCAAGTACAACTGTATTGGACTGAAGAGGATCTACTGTTCATGTCAGGTTCCTAAGCAGAATTGAACTAGATATGGCCGTGTGTGGAGGAAGCATAGATTTTTTGTTCTGAGCAACCTCATTGTTCTGGCCCTATAGGAAACACAGTAGATTAGAAGAGTGCTCTTTTCTCAAAAGCAGAGTGTGTTTCTTGTAAGGCGAGCTCGTGTTTGTTTCCCAGTCCTAAATGGAGTTGAATCACATGCAGTTTCTAGTCCTACGAGCAAGAGTTGTTTTATGGTAAGGAAGTCACTATTGAGCTCCCATTGCCATACACAGTGCAAATAGCACTCGCGTCTGTTCCCAGCAAGTACAGTGTATCGGATTGAAGAGGAGCCACTGTTCTTATAAGTTTCCTAAGCAGAGTTGAACGAGATATGGCCCGTGTGTGTAGGAAGCACAGTTCTTTTGTTCTGAGCAAGTTCACTGTTTGGACCCCATAGGAAACACAGTAGAGTAGAAGAGTGCTCTTTTCTCTAAAGCAGAGTGTTTTTCTTGTAAGGTGAGGTCGCGTTTGTTTCCCAGTCCTAAATGGAGTTGAGTCACATGCAGTTTTTGGTCCTACGAGCAAGAGTTATTTTCTGGTAAGAAGAGTCACTGTTGCGCTCCAATTGCCATACACAGTGCAAATAGTACTCGCGTCTGTTCCCTTCAATTACAGTGTATTGGACTGATTAGGAGCTACTGTTCTTGTCAGTTTTCTCAGCAGAGTTGAACTAGATATGGTCCGTGTGTGTAGGAAGCACAGTTCTTTTGTTCTGAGCAAGCTCACTGTTTGGACCCCATAGGAAACACAGTAGAGTAGAAGAGTGCTCTTTTTTCAGAAGCAGAGTGTGTTTCTTGTAAGGCGAGCTAGCGTTTGTTTCCCAGTCCTAAATGGAGTTGAATCACATGCAGTTTCTGGTCCTACGAGCAAGAGTTGTTTTCTGGCAAGAAGAATCTCTATTGTGCTCCCATTGTCATACACAGGGCAAATAGCACTGGCGTCTGTTCCCAGCATGTACAGTGTATTGGACTGAAGAGGATCTACTGTTCTTGTCAGGTTTTTAAGCAGAGTTGAACTAGATATGGCCCGTGTGTGTAGGAAGCACAGTTATTATGTTCTGAGCAAGCTCACTCTTCTGGCCCTATACGAAACACAGTAGAGTAGAACAGTGCTCTTTTCTCTAAAGCAGAGTGTGTTTCTTGTAAGACGAGCTCGCGTTTGTTTCCCAGTCCTAAATGGAGTTGAGTCACATGCAGTTTTTGGTCCTACGAGAAAGAGTTGTTTTCTGCTAAGAAGAGTCACTATTGTGCTCCAAATGCCATACACAGTGCAAATAGCTCTCGCGTCTGTTCCCAGCAAGTACAGTGTATTGGACTGAAGAGGAGCTACTGTTCTTCTCAGTTTCCTAAGCAGAGTTGAACTAGATATGATCCGTGTGTGTAGGAAGCACAGTTCATTTGTTCTGAGCAAGTTCACTGTTCAGGCCCTATAGAAAACACAGTAGAGTAGAAGAGTGCTCTTTTCTCAAAAGCAGAGTGTGTTTCTTGTAAGGCGAGCTAGCGTTTGTTTCCCAGTCCTAAATGGAGTTGAATCACAAGCAGTTTCTGGTTGTACGACCAAGAGTTGTTTCTGGTAAGAAGAGTCACTATTGTGCTCCAATTGCCATACACAGTGCAAATAGCACTCGCGTCTGTTCTCAGCAAGTACAGTGTATCGGACTGAAGAGGAGCTACTGTTCTTGTCAGTTTCCTAAGCAGAGTTGAACTACATATGGCCCGTGTGTGTAGGAAGCACAGTTATTATGTTCTAAGCAAGCTCACTGTTCTGGCCCTATAGGAAACACAGTAGAGTAGAAGAGTGCTCTTTTATCTAAAGCAGACTGTGTTTCTTGTAAGGCGAGCTCGCATTTGTTTCCCAGTCCTAAAAGGAGTTGAGTCACAGGCAGTTTTCGGTTCTACGAGCAAGAGTTGTTTTCTGGTAAGAAGAGTCACTATTGCGCTCCAAATGCCATACACAGTGCAAATAGCACTCGCGTCTGTTCCCAGCAAGTACAGTGTATTGGACTGAAGAAGAGCTACTGTTCTTCTCAGTTTCCTAAGAAGAGTTGAACTAGATATGGTCCATGTGTGTAGAAAGCACATTTCTTTTGTTCTGAGCAATCTCATTGTTTGGACCCCATAGGAAACACAGTGGAGTAGAAGAGTGCTCTTTTCTCAAAAGCAGAGTGTGTTTCTTGTAAGGCGAGCTAGCATTTGTTTCCCAGTCCTAAATGGAGTTGAAAGACATGCAGTTTGTGGTCCTATGAGCAAGAGTTGTTTTCTGGTAAGGAAAGTCACTATTGTGCTCCCATTGCCATACACAGTGCAAATAGCACTCGCGTCTGTTCCCAGCAAGTACAGTGTATTGGACTGAAGAGCACCTTCTGTTCTTGTCAGCTTCCAAAGCAGAGTTCAACTAGATATGGTCGATGTGTGTAGGAAGCACAGTTCTTTTGTTCTGAGCAAGCTCACTGTTTGGACTCCATAGGAAACACAGTAGAGTAGAAGATTGCTCTTTTCTCAAAAGCAGAGTGTGTTTCTTGTAAGGCGAGCTAGCGTTTGTTTCCCAGTCCTAAATGGAGTTGAATCCCATGCAGTTTCTGGTCCTACGAGCAAGAGTTCTTTTCTCGTAAGAAGAGTCACTATTGTGCTCCCATTGCCATACACAGGACAAATAGCACTGTTGTCTGTTCCCAGCAAGTACAGTGTATTGGACTGAAGAGGATCTACTGTTCATGTCAGGTTCCTAATCAGAATTGAACTAGATATGTCCGTGTGTGGAGGAAGCACAGTTTTTTTGTTCTGAGCAAGCTCACTGTTCGGACCACATAGGAAACACAGTAGAGTAGAAGAGTGCTCTTTTTTCAAAAGCAGAGTGTGTTTCTTGTAATGCAAGCTAGCGTTTGTTTCCCAGTCCTAAATGGAGTTGAATCACATGCAGTTTCTGTTCCTACGAGCAAGAGTTGTTTTCTCGTAAGAAGAGTCACTATTGTGCTCCCATTGTTTTACACAGGGCAAATAGCACTGGCGTCTGTTCCCAGCATGTACCGGGTATTGGACTGAAGAGGATCTACTGTTCTTGTCAGGTTCCTAAGCAGAATTAAACTAGATACGGCCATGTGTGTAGGAAGCACAATTCTTTGTTCTGAGCAAGCTCACTGTTCTTTCCCTATAGGAAACACAGTAGAGTAGAAGAGTGCTCTTTTCTCAAAAGCAGAGTGTGTTACTTGTAAGGCGAGCTAGCATTTGTTTCCCAGTCCTAAATGGAGTGGAATCACATGCACTTTCTGGTCCTACGAGCAAGAGTTGTTTTCTGGTAAGGAAAGTCACTATTGTGTTCCCACTGCCATACACAGTGCAAATAGCATGCGCGTCTGTTCCCAGCAAGTACAGTGTATCGGACTGAAGGGGAGCTACTGTTCTTGTCAGTTTCCTAAGCAGAGTTGAACGAGATATTGCCCGTGTGTGTAGGAAGCACAGTTCTCTTGTTCTGAGCAAGCTCACTGTTCTGGCACTATAGGAAACACAGTAGAGTAGAAGAGTGCTCTTTTCTCTAAAGCAGAGTGTGTTTCTTGTAAGGCGAGCTAGCGTTTGTTTCCCAGTCATAAATGGAGTTGAGTCACAGGCAGTTTTTTTTCCTAAGAGCAAGAGTTGTTTTCTGGTAAGAAGAGTCACTATTGCCCTGCAAATTCCATACACAGTGCAAAAGCACTCGCGTCTGTTCCCAGCAAGTACAGTGTATTGGACTGAATAGGAGCTACTGTTCTTGTCAGTTTCCTAAGCAGAGTTGAACTAGATATGGTCCATGTGTGTAGGAAGCACAGTTCTTTTTTTCTGAGCAAGCTCACTGTTTGGACCCCATAGGAAACACAGTAGAGTAGAAGAGTGCTCTGTTGCTGGAGAATTTCTCTCCAGCTCCCACCACCAAGTCCCGCCAGTCTCAGAGCCCACTTATAAAATAAACACACAGACTCTTACATTATTTAAACTGCTTGGCCATTAGTTCAGGCCTGTTATTGTCTAGCTCTTACTCTTATATTTACCCATTTCTATTAATCTTTACTTTGCCACATGGCTCATGGCTTACTGGTACCTTACATCTTCCTTGTCTTGATGGCGGCTGGCAGTGTCTCTCTCTCAGCCTTCCACTTCCCCGCTTTATTCTCCTCCTTGCCCCGCCTACACTTCCTGCCTAGCCAACGGCCAATCAGTGTTTTATTGATTAATTAGCAACACATTTGCCATACATCCCACAGCACTTCTTCCTTTTTTTTTTTTCAAAAAGGAAGGTTTTAACCTTAACAAAGTAAAATTACATATAATTTGGCAATTTGGGCGTAGCTTCTCTTACTACTTCCTGCTGGAAGGGGGCGCTGTATCTTGTGGGGAAACAAAAAAAATTTAGAATTATGGAATAGTCCATGAGGCTGTATCATCTGAGCCAGATGCCTTTAAACCATTCTGGATGTTGGATCATCTGGGCCATGGTGTCATAGGAGACCTTCAGGGGGTCTTGGCTGGTCAAACCTGATGTATCTTAATCTTGAACAAATCCATAGCCTCTGGCTTTCTGTGGAAACAAAAGAGACTCTTTTCCAAAGCAACATATCCTTACATCCAAATTTTGAAGTCAAGGTATCTTTAAAATATACATTTTGGCATAACTCTACAGCTTTTACAATCAAATGTTTTTCTGCAGTTAAAAGTCCCAACGATAACACAATCCAGATTCTCTGTGTAATATCCATTTTTACGTGGCTTATTTTTTATACTACCTTTACTGTCTCTTTAATGACTTTATTTTTTAAAACTATGTATTTGTTTCTATAACTCTATATATCACCTTTTTTGTCTCTTTCAAGCCTACATATCTTTTACACACATTGTAAACTATTACATCTGAATCTGTCTTATTGTGAATCTATTGCTTTAAACTGCAGCAGCTGTGGCTGCTGGCTCCGCCCACCTCAGCTTCCCAATATGGCTACGTTATCCGCCAGCTCTGGGAGCCATCAACTCTCAGAAATAGTGGGTCTCTGCTTCTATCAAAGCAGCGTGTAGCCCAGAAATCTCTTTTTTTTGTTTTGTTTTGTTTTGTACTAGCAAAGTCTAAATCCACCACACAGCTTAATGTGCCACTTGCAGAGGCCTCATTCGCGCCATACTGCAGGTCAAGCATGCACGCCAGGAACCCGCCATAGTAGCTCAAACACGCAGGCTGCCACTAGCTTGAAAGAGACAACTAGGAGCTGTTTTTAGCTCCGTTTTAGAACCTTTTTTCTCAGTTTTTAGGTGGAAACCCTTGCCAACACATTGGACGCCATTTGTTGCTGGAGAATTTCTCTCCAGCTCCCACCACCAAGTCCCGCCAGTCTCAGAGCCCACTTATAAAATAAACACACAGACTCTTACATTATTTAAACTGCTTGGCCATTAGCTAAGGCCTGTTATTGTCTAGCTCTTACTCTTATATTTAGCCGATTTCTATTAATTTTTACTTTGCCACATGGCTCATGGCTTACTGGTACCTCACATCTTCCTTGTCCTGATGGCGGCTGGCAGTGTCTCTCTCTCAGCCTTCCACTTCCCCGCTTTATTCTCCTCCTTGCCCCGCCTACACTTCCTGCCTAGCCAACGGCCAATCAGTGTTTTATTGATTAAAGAGCAACACATTTGCCATACATCCCACAGCAGTGCTCTTTTCTCAAAAGCAGAGTGTATTTCTTGTAAGGCGAGCTAGCGTTTGTTTCCTAGTCCTAAATGGAGTTGAATCACATGCAGTTTCTGGTCCTACGAGCAAGAGTTGTTTTCTGGTAAGGAAAGTCACTATTGTGCTCCCATTGCCATACACATAACAAATAGCACTCGCATCTGTTCCCAGGAAGTACAGTGTATTGGACTGAATAGGAGCTACTGTACTGTCAGTTCCCTAAGCAGAGTTGAACTAGATATGGTCCGTGTGAAGGAAGCACAGTTCTTTTGTTCTGATCAAGCTCACTGTTCTGGCCCTAGAGGAAACACACAAGAGTAGAAGAGTGCTCTTTTCTCAAAAGCAGTGTGTGTTTCATGTAAGGCGAGCTAGCATTTGTTTCCCAGTCCTAAATGGAGTTGAATCACATGCAGTTTCTGGTCCTATGAGCAAGAGTTGTTTTCTGGTAAGGAAAGTCACTATTGCGCTCTCATTGACATACACAGTGCAAATAGCACTCGCGTGTGTTCCCAGGTATTACAGTGTATCGGAATGAAGAGGAGCTACTGTTCTTGTTAGTTTCCTGAGCAGAGTTGAACTAGATATGGCCCGTGTGTGTAGGAAGCACAGTTCTTTTGTTCTCAGCAAGCTCACTGTTCTGGCCCTATAGGAAACACTTTAGAGTAGAAGAGTGCTCTTTTCTCAAAAGCAGAGTGTGTTTCTTGTAAGGCGAGCTAGCGTTTGTTTCCCAGTCCTAAGTGGATTTGAATCCCATGCAGTTTCTGGTCCTACGAGCAAGAGATCTTTTCTCGTAAGAAGAGTCACTATTTGCTGCCATTGCCATACACAGGACAAATAGCACTGTTGTCTGTTCCCAGCAAGTACAGTGTATTGGACTGAAGAGGATCTACTGTTCATGTCAGGTTCCTAAGCAGAATTGAACTAGATATGTCCATGTGTGGAGGAAGCACAGTTTTTTTGTTCTGAGCAAGCTCACTGTTCTTTCCCTATAGGAAACACAGTAGAGTAGAAGAGTGCTCTTTTCTTAAAAGCAGAGTGTGTTTCTTGTAAGGCGAGCTAGCGTTTGTTTCCCAGTCCTAAATGGAGTTGAATCACATGCACTTTCTGGTCCTACGAGCAAGAGTTGTTTTCTGGTAAGGAAAGTCACTATTGTGTTCCCACTGCCATAAACAGTGCAAATAGCACTCGCGTCTGTTCCCAGCAAGTACAGTGTATCGGACTGAAGAGGAGCTACTGTTCTTGTCAGTTTCCTAAGCAGAGTTGAACGAGATATGGCCCGTGTGTGTAGGAAGCACAGTTCTCTTGTTCTGAGCAAGCTCACTGTTCTGGCCCTATAGGAAACACAGTAGAGTAGAAGAGTGCTCTTTTCTCTAAAGCAGAGTGTGTTTCTTGTAAGGCGAGCTAGCGTTTGTTTCCCAGTCATAAATGGAGTTGAGTCACAGGCAGTTTTTGTTCCTAAGAGCAAGAGTTGTTTTCTGGTAAGAAGAGTCACTATTGCGCTCCAAATTCCATACACAGTACAAATAGCACTCGGGTCTGTTCCCAGCATGTACAATGTATTGGACTGAATAGGAGCTACTGTTCTTGTCAGTTTCCTAAGCAGAGTTGAACTAGATATGGTCCATGTGTGTAGGAAGCACAGTTCTTTTGTTCTGAGCAAGCTCACTGTTTGGACCCCATAGGAAACACAGTAGAGTAGAAGAGTGCTCTGTTGCTGGAGAATTTCTCTCCAGCTCCCACCACCAAGTCCCGCCAGTCTCAGAGCCCACTTATAAAATAAACACACAGACTCTTACATTATTTAAACTGCTTGGCCATTAGCTCAGGCCTGTTATTGTCTAGCTCTTACTCTTATATTTACCCATTTCTATTAATCTTTACTTTGCCACATGGCTCATGGCTTACTGGTACCTCACATCTTCCTTGTCCTGATGGCGGCTGGCAGTGTCTCTCTCTCAGCCTTCCACTTCCCCGCTTTATTCTCCTCCTTGCCCCGCCTACACTTCCTGCCTAGCCAACGGCCAATCAGTGTTTTATTGATTAATTAGCAACACATTTGCCATACATCCCACAGCACTTCCCCCTTTTTTTTTTTCAAAAAGGAAGGTTTTAACCTAAACAAAGTAAAATTACATATAATTTGGCAATTTGGGCGTAGCTTCTCTTACTACTTCCTGCTGGAAGGGGGCGCTGTATCTTGTGGGGAAACAAAAAAAAATTTAGAATTATGGAATAGTCCATGAGGCTGTATCGTCTGAGCCAGATGCCTTTAAACCATTCTGGATGTTGGATCATCTGGGCCATGGTGTCATAGGAGACCTTCAGGGGGTCTTGGCTGGTCAAACCTGATGTATCTTAATCTTGAACAAATCCATAGCCTCTGGCTTTCTGTGGAAACAAAAGAGACTCTTTTCCAAAGCAACATATCCTTACATCCAAATTTTGAAGTCAAGGTATCTTTAAAATATACATTTTGGCATAACTCTACAGCTTTTACAATCAAATGTTTTTCTGCAGTTAAAAGTCCCAACGATAACACAATCCAGATTCTCTGTGTAATATCCATTTTTACGTGGCTTATTTTTTATACTACCTTTACTGTCTCTTTAATGACTTTATTTTTTAAAACTATGTATTTGTTTCTATAACTCTATATATCACCTTTTTTGTCTCTTTCAAGCCTACGTATCTTTTACACATATTGTAAACTATTACATCTGAATCTGTCTTATTGTGAATCTATTGCTTTAAACTGCAGCAGCTGTGGCTGCTGGCTCCGCTCACCTCAGCTTCCCAACATGGCTACGTTATCCGCCAGCTCTGGGAGCCATCAACTCTCAGAAATAGTGGGTCTCTGCTTCTATCAAAGCAGCGTGTAGCCCAGAAATCTCTTTTTTTTGTTTTGTTTTGTTTTGTACTAGCAAAGGCTAAATCCACCACACAGCTTAATGTGCCACTTGCAGAGGCCTCATTCGCGCCATACTGCAGGTCAAGCATGCACGCCAGGAACCCGCCATAGTAGCTCAAACACGCAGGCTGCCACTAGCTTGAAAGAGACAACTAGGAGCTGTTTTTAGCTCCGTTTTAGAATCTTTTTTCTCAGTTTTTAGGTGGAAACCCTTGCCAACACATTGGACACCATTTGATGCTGGAGAATTTCTCTCCAGCTCCCACCACCAAGTCCCGCCAGTCTCAGAGCCCACTTATAAAATAAACACACAGACTCTTACATTATTTAAACTGCTTGGCCATTAGCTAAGGCCTGTTATTGTCTAGCTCTTACTCTTATATTTAGCCGATTTCTATTAATTTTTACTTTGCCACATGGCTCATGGCTTACTGGTACCTCACATCTTCCTTGTCCTGATGGCGGCTGGCAGTGTCTCTCTCTCAGCCTTCCACTTCCCCACTTTATTCTCCTCCTTGCCCCGCCTACACTTCCTGCCTAGCCAACGGCCAATCAGTGTTTTATTGATTAAAGAGCAACACATTTGCCATACATCCCACAGCAGTGCTCTTTTCTCAAAAGCAGAGTGTATTTCTTGTAAGGCGAGCTAGCGTTTGTTTCCTAGTCCTAAATGGAGTTGAATCACATGCAGTTTCTGGTCCTACGAGCAAGAGTTGTTTTCTGGTAAGGAAAGTCACTATTGTGCTCCCATTGCCATACACATTACAAATAGCACTCGCATCTGTTCCCAGGAAGTACAGTGTATTGGACTGAATAGGAGCTACTGTACTGTCAGTTCCCTAAGCAGAGTTGAACTAGATATGGTCCGTGTGAAGGAAGCACAGTTCTTTTGTTCTGATCAAGCTCACTGTTCTGGCCCTAGAGGAAACACACAAGAGTAGAAGAGTGCTCTTTTCTCAAAAGCAGAGAGTTTTTCTTGTAAGGCGAGCTAGCATTTGTTTCCCAGTCTTAAATGGAGTTGAATCACATGCAGTTTCTGGTCCTAGGAGCAAGAGTTGTTTTCTGGTAAGAAGAGTCATTATTGTGCTCCCAATGTCATACACAGGGCAAATAGTACTGGCGTCTGTTCCCAGCATGTACAGTGTATTGGACTGAAGAGGATCTACTGTTCTTGTCAGTTTCCTAAGCAGAGTTGAACTAGATATGGCCCGTGTGTGTAGAAAGCACAGTTCTTTTGTTCTGAGCAAGCTCACTTTTCGGACCCCATAGGAAATACAGTAGAGTAGAAGAGTGCTCTTTTCTCAAAAGCAGAGTGTGTTTCTTGTAAGGCGAGCTAGTGTTTGTTTCCCAGTCCTAAATGGAGTTGAATCACATGCAGTTTCTGGTCCTACGAGCAAGAGTTGTTTTCTGGCAAGAAGAGTCACTATTGCGCTCCAATTGTCATACACAGGGCAAATAGCACTGGCATCGGTTCCCAGCATGTACAGTGTATTGGACTGAAGAGGATCTACTGTTCTTGTCAGGTTCCTAAGCAGAGTTGAACTAGATATGGCCCTGTGTGCAGGAAGCACAGTTCTTTTGTTCTGAGCAAGCTCACTGTTCTGGCCCTATAGGAAACACAGTAGAGTAGAAGACTGCTCTTTTCTCTAAAGCAGAGTGTGTTTCCTGTAAGGTGAGCTAGCGTTTGTTTTCCAGTCCTAAATGGAGTTGAGTCACATGCAGTTTTTGGTCCCACGAGCAAGAGTTGTTTTCTGGTAAGAAGAGTCACTATTGTGCTCCTATTGCCATACACACTGCAAATAGCACTAGCGTCTGTTCCCAGCAAGTACAGTGTATTGGACTGAATAGGAGCTACTGTTCTTGTCAGTTTCCAAAGCATAGTTGAACTAGATATGGTCCGTGTGTGTAGGAAGCACAGTTCTTTTGTTCTCAGCAAGCTCACTGTTCTGGCCCTATAGGAAACACAGTAGAGTAGAACAGTGCTCTTTTCTCAAAAGCAGAGTGTGTTTCTTGTAAGGCGAGCTAGCGGTTGTTTCCCAGTCCTAAATGGAGTTAAATCACATGCAGTTACTGGTCCTACGAGCAAGAGTTGTTTTCTGGTAAGGAAAGTCACTATTGCGCTCCCATTACCATACATAGTGCAAATAGCACTCGGTCCGTTCCCAGCAAGTACAGTGTATCGGACTGAAGAGGAGCTACTGTTCTTGTCAGTTTCCTAAGCAGAGTTGAACTAGATATGGCCCGTGTGAAGGAAGCACAATTCTTTTGTTCTGATCAAGCTCACTGTTCTGGCCCTATAGGAAACACAGTAGAGTAGAACAGTGCTCTTTTCTCAAAAGCAGAGTGTGTTTCTTGTAAGGCGAGCTAGCGGTTGTTTCCCAGTCCTAAATGGAGTTAAATCACATGCAGTTACTGGTCCTACGAGCAAGAGTTGTTTTCTGGTAAGGAAAGTCACTATTGCGCTCCCATTACCATACATAGTGCAAATAGCACTCGGTCCGTTCCCAGCAAGTACAGTGTATCGGACTGAAGAGGAGCTACTGTTCTTGTCAGTTTCCTAAGCAGAGTTGAACTAGATATGGCCCGTGTGTGTAGGAAGCACAGTTCTTTTGTTCTGAGCAAGCTCACTTTTCGGACCCCATAGGAAACACAGTAGAGTAGAAGAGTGCTCTTTTCTCAAAAGCAGTGTGTGTTTCATGTAAGGCGAGCTCGCGTTTGTTTCCCAGTCCTAAATGGAGTTGAATCACATGCAGTTTCTGGTCCTATGAGCAAGAGTTGTTTTCTGGTAAGAAGAGTCACTATTGTGCTCCCATTGTCATACACAGGGCAAATAATACTGGCGTCTGTTCCCAGCATGTACAGTGTATTGGACTGAAGAGGATCTACAGTTCTTGTCAGTTTCCAAAGCAGAATTGAATAGATATGGCCCATGTGTGCAGGAAGCACAGTTCTTTTGTTCTGAGGAAGCTCACTGTTCTGGCCCTATAGGAAACACAGTATATTAGAAGAATGCTCTTTTCTCAAAAGCAGAGTGTTTTTCTTGTAAGGCGAGCTAGCGTTTCTTTCCCAGTCCTAAATGGAGTTGAGACACATGCAGTTTTTGGTCCTACGAGCAAGAGTTTTTTTCTGGTAAGAAGAGTCACTATTGCACTCCCATTGCCATACACAGTACAAATAGCACTTGCATCTGTTCCCAGCAAGTACAGTGTATTGGACTGAAGAGGATCTACTGTTCATGTCAGTTTCCTAAGCAGAGTTGAACTAGATATGGCCCGTGTGTGTAGGAAGCACAGTTCTTTTGTTCTGAGCAAGCTCACTTTTCGGACCCCATAGGAAACACAGTAGAGTAGAAGAGTGCTCTTTTCTCAAAAGCAGTGTGTGTTTCATGTAAGGCGAGCTCGCGTTTGTTTCCCAGTCCTAAATGGAGTTGAATCACATGCAGTTTCTAGTCCTACGAGCAAGAGTTGTTTTCTGGTAAGGAAAGTCACTATTGCGCTCTCATTGACATACACAGTGCAAATAGCACTCGCGTGTGTTCCCAGCTATTACAGTGTATCGGACTGAAGAGGAGCTACTGTTCTTGTTAGTTTCCTAAGCAGAGTTGAACTAGATATGGCCAGTGTGTGTAGGAAGCACAGTTCTTTTGTTCTCAGCAAGCTCACTGTTCTGGCCCTATAGGAAACACTTTAGAGTAGAAGAGTGCTCTTTTCTCAAAAGCAGAGTGTGTTTCTTGTAAGGCGAGCTAGTGTTTGTTTCCCAGTCCTAAATAGAGTTGAATCCCATGCAGTTTCTGGTCCTACGAGCAAGAGATCTTTTCTCGTAAGAAGAGTCACTATTGTGCTGCCATTGCCATACACAGGACAAATAGCACTGCTGTCTGTTCCCAGCAAGTACAGTGTATTGGACTGAAGAGGATCTATTGTTCATGTCAGGTTCCTAAGCAGAATTGAACTAGATATGGCCGTGTGTGTAGGAAGCACAGTTCTTTTGTTCTGAGCAAGCTCACTTTTCGGACCCCATAGGAAACACAGTAGAGTAGAAGAGTGCTCTTTTCTCAAAAGCAGTGTGTGTTTCATGTAAGGCGAGCTCGCGTTTGTTTCCCAGTCCTAAATGGAGTTGAATCACATGCAGTTTCTGGTCCTATGAGCAAGAGTTGTTTTCTGGTAAGAAGAGTCACTATTGTGCTCCCATTGTCATACACAGGGCAAATAGTACTGGCGTCTGTTCCCAGCATGTACAGTGTATTGGACTGAAGAGGATCTACAGTTCTTGTCAGTTTCCAAAGCAGAATTGAATAGATATGGCCCATGTGTGCAGGAAGCACAGTTCTTTTGTTCTGAGGAAGCTCACTGTTCTGGCCCTATAGGAAACACAGTATATTAGAAGAATGCTCTTTTCTCAAAAGCAGAGTGTTTTTCTTGTAAGGCGAGCTAGCGTTTCTTTCCCAGTCCTAAATGGAGTTGAGACACATGCAGTTTTTGGTCCTACGAGCAAGAGTTTTTTTCTGGTAAGAAGAGTCACTATTGCACTCCCATTGCCATACACAGTACAAATAGCACTTGCATCTGTTCCCAGCAAGTACAGTGTATTGGACTGAAGAGGATCTACTGTTCATGTCAGTTTCCTAAGCAGAGTTGAACTAGATATGGCCCTTGTGTGTAGGAAGCACAGTTCTTTTGTTCTGAGCAAGCTCACTTTTCGGACCCCATAGGAAAAACAGTAGAGTAGAAGAGTGCTCTTTTCTCAAAAGCAGTGTGTGTTTCATGTAAGGCGAGCTCGCGTTTGTTTCCCAGTCCTAAATGGAGTTGAATCACATGCAGTTTCTAGTCCTACGAGCAAGAGTTGTTTTCTGGTAAGGAAAGTCACTATTGCGCTCTCATTGACATACACAGTGCAAATAGCACTCGCGTGTGTTCCCAGCTATTACAGTGTATCGGACTGAAGAGGAGCTACTGTTCTTGTCAGTTTCCTAAGCAGAGTTGAACTAGATATGGCCCGTGTGTGTAGGAAGCACAGTTCTTTTGTTCTCAGCAAGCTCACTGTTCTGGCCCTATAGGAAACACTTTAGAGTAGAAGAGTGCTCTTTTCTCAAAAGCAGAGTGTGTTTCTTGTAAGGCGAGCTAGTGTTTGTTTCCCAGTCCTAAATAGAGTTGAATCCCATGCAGTTTCTGGTCCTACGAGCAAGAGATCTTTTCTCGTAAGAAGAGTCACTATTGTGCTGCCATTGCCATACACAGGACAAATAGCACTGTTGTCTGTTCCCAGCAAGTACAGTGTATTGGACTGAAGAGGATCTACTGTTCATGTCAGGTTCCTAAGCAGAATTGAACTAGATATGGCCGTGTGTGGAGGAAGCACAGTTTTTTTGTTCTGAGCAAGCTCACTCTTCGGACCACATAGGAAACACAGTAGAGTAGAAGAGTGATCTTTTCTCTAAAGCAGAGTGTGTTTCTTGTAAGGCGAGCTCGCGTTTGTTTCCCAGTCCTAAATGGAGTTGAATCACATGCAGTTTCTGGTCCTACGAGCAAGAGTTGTTTTCTGGTAAGGAAAGTCACTATTGTGCTCCCACTGCCATACACAGTGCAAATAGCACTCGCGTCTGTTCCCAGCAAGTACAGTGTATTGGACTGAATAGGAGCTACTGTTCTTGTCAGTTTTCTAAGCAGAGTTGAACTAGATATGATACATGTGTGTAGGAAGCACAGTTCTTTTGTTCTGAGCAATCTCACGCTTTGGACCCCATAGGAAACAAGGTAGAGGAGAAGAGTGCTCTTTTCTCTAAAGCAGAGTGTTTTTCTTGTAAGGTGAGGTCGCATTTGTTTCCCAGTCCTAAATGGAGTTGAGTCACATGCAGTTTTTGGTCCTATGAGAAAGAGTTGTTTTCTAGTAAGAAGAGACACTATTGCTCTCCAATTGCCATAAACAGTGCAAATAGTACTCGCGTCTGTTCCCTTCAAGTACAGTGTATTGGACTGATTAGGAGCTACTGTTCTTGTCAGTTTCCTCAGCAGAGTTGAACTAGATATGATCCGTGTGTAGGAAGCACAGTTCTTTTGTTCTGAGCAAGCTCACTGTTTGGACCCCATTGGAAACACAGTAGAGTAGAAGAGTGCTCTTTACTCAAAAGCAGAGTGTGTTTTTGTAAGGCGAGCTAGCGTTTGTTTCCCAGTCCTAAATGGAGTTGAATCACATGCAGTTTCTGGTCCTAGGAGCAAGAGTTGTTTTCTGGTAGGAAGAGTCTCTATTGCGCTCTCATTGTCATACACAGAGCAAATAGTACTGGCGTCTGTTCCCAGCATGTACAGTGTATGGACTGAAGAGGATCTACTGTTCTTGTCAGTTTCCAAAGCAGAATTGAATAGATATGGCCCATGTGTGCAGGAAGCAGAGTTCTTTTGTTCTGAGGAAACTCACTGTTCTGGCTCTATAGGAAACACAGTAGTGTAGAAGAGTGCTCTTTTCTCTAAAGCAGAGTGTGATTCTTGTAAGGCGAACTAGCGTTTGTTTCCCAGTTCTAAATGGAGTTGAATCAGATGCAGTTTCTGGTCCTACGAGCAAGAGTTGTTTTATGGTAAGAATAGTCACTATTGCGCTGCCATTGCCATACACAGGACAAATACCACTGGCGTCTGTTCCCAGCAAGTACAGTGTATTGGACTGAAGAGGATCTACTGTTCTTGTCAGGTTCCTAATCAGAATTGAAATAGATATGGCCGTGTGTGTAGGAAGCACAGTTCCTTTGTACTGAGCAAGCTCACTGTTTTGACCACAGCAGAAACACAGTAAAGTAGAATAGTGCTCTTTTCTCAAAAGCAGAGGGTGTTTCTTGTAAGGCGAGCTAGCGTTTGTTTCCCAGTCCTAAATGGAGTTGAATCCCATGCAGTTTCTGGTCCTACGAGCAAGAGTTGTGTTCTGGTAAGAAGTGTCACTATTGTGCTGCCATTGCCATACACAGGACAAATAGCACTGTTGTCTGTTCCCAGCAAGTACAGTGTATTGGACTGAAGAGGATCTACTGTTCATGTCAGGTTCCTAAGCAGAATTGAACTAGATATGGCCGTGTGTGTAGGAAGCACAGTCTTTTGTTCTGAGCATGCTCACTGTTCTGGCCCTATAGGAAACACAGTAGAGAAGAAGAGTGCTCTTTTCTCAAAAGCAGAGTGTGTTTCTTGTAAGGCGAGCTAGCGTTTGTTTCCCAGTCCTAAATGGAGTTGAATCACATGCAGTTTCTGGTCCTATGAGCAAGAGTTGTTTTCTGGTAAGGAAAGTCACTATCGTGTTCCCATTGCCATACAAAGTGCAAAGAGCACTCGCGTCTGTTCCCAGCAAGTACAGTGTATCGGACTGAGGAGGAGCTACTGTTCTTGTCTGTTTCCTAAGCAAAGTTGAACGAGATATGGCCCGTGTGTGTAGGATGAACAGTTCTCTTGTTCTGAGCAAGCGCACTGTTCTGGCCCTATAAGAAACACAGTAGAGTAGAAGAGTGCTCTTTTCTCAAAGCAGAGTGTGTTTCATGTAAGGCGAGCTAGCATTTGTTTCCCAGTCCTAAATGGAGTTGAATCACATGCAGTTTCTGGTCCTACGAGCAAGAGTTGTTTTCTGATAAGGAAAGACACTATTGCGCTCCCATTGCCATACATAGTGCAAATAGCACTCAGTCCGTTCCCTGCAAGTACAGTGCATCGGAATGAAGAGGAGCTACTGTTCTTGTCAGTTTCCTAAGCAGAGTTGAACTAGATATGGTCCGTGTGTAGGAAGCAAAGTTTTCTGTTCTGAGCAAGCTCACTGTTTGGACCCCGTAGGATACACAGTAGAGTAGAAGAGTCCTCTTTTCTCAAATGCAGAATGTGTTTCTTGTAAGGCGAGCTAGTGTTTGTTTCCCAGTCCTAAATGGAGTTGAATCACATGCAGTTTTGGGTCCTACGAGCAAGAGTTGTTTTCTGGTAAGAAGAGTCACTATTGCACTGCCATTGCCATACAAAAGACAATTAGCACTGGCGTCTGTTCCCAGCAAGTACAGTGTACTGGACTGAAGAGGATCTACTGTTCTTGTCAGGTTTATAAGCAGAATTGAACTAGATATGGCCGTGTGTGGAGGAAGCACAGTTTTTTTGTTCTGAGCAAGCTCACTGTTCGGACCCCATAGGAAACACAGTAGAGTAGAGGAGTGCTCTTTCTCTAAAGCAGAGTGTGTTTCTTGTAAGGGGAGCTAGCATTTGTTTCCCAGTCCTAAATGGAGTTGAATCACATGCAGTTTCTGGTCCTACGAGCAAGAGTTGTTTTATGGTAAGAATAGTCACTATTGCGCTGCCATTGCCATACACAGGACAAATAGCACTGGCGTCTGTTCCCACCAAGTACAGTGTATTGGACTGAAGAGGATCTACTGTTCTTGTCAGGTTCTTAAGCAGAATTGAACTGCATATGGCCGTGTGTGTAGGAAGCACAGTTCTTTTGTTCTGAGCAAGCTCACTGTTTTTTCTCTATAGGAAACACAGTAGAGTAGAAGAGTGCTCTTTTCTCAAAAGCAGAGTCTGTTTCTTGTAAGGCGAGCTAGTGTTTTTTTTCCCAGTCCTAAATGGAGTTGAATCACATGCAGTTTCTGGTCCTACGAACAAGAGTTGTTTTCCGGTAAGGAAAGTCACTATTGTGTTCCCATTGCCATACACAGTGCAAAGAGCACTCGCGTCTGTTCCCAGCAAGTACAGTGTATCGGACTGAAGAGGAGCTACTGTTCTTGTCAGTTTCCTAAGCAGAGTTGAACGAGATATGGCGCGTTTGTGTAGGAAGAACAGTTCTCTTGTTCTGAGCAAGCTCACTGTTCTGGCCCTATAAGAAACACAGTAGAGTAGAAGAGTGCTCTTTTCTCTAAAGCAGAGTGTGTTTCATGTAAGGCGAGCTAGCATTTGTTTCCCAGGCCTAAATGGAGTTGAATCACATGCAGTTTCTGGCCCTACGACTAAGAGTTGGTTTCTAGTAAGGAAAGACACTATTGCGCTCCCATTGCCATACATAGAGCAAATAGCACTCGGTCCGTTCCTAGCAAGTACAGTGCATCGGACTGAAGAGGAGCTACTGTTCTTGTCAGTTTCCTAAGCAGAGTTGAACTAGATATGGCCCGTGTGAAGGAAGCACAGTTCTTTTGTTCTGATCAAGGTCACTCTTCTGGCCCTATAGGAAACACAGTAGAGTAGAAGAGTGCTCTTTTCTCAAAAGCAGAGTGTTTTTCTTGTAAGGCGAGCTTGCTTTTCTTTCCCAGTCCTAAATGGAGTTGAGACACATGCAGTTTTTGGTCCTAAGAGCAAGAGTTTTTTTTCTGGTAAGAAGAGTCACTATTGCACTCCCATTGCCATACACAGTGCAAATAGCACTTGCATCTGTTCCCAGCAAGTACAGTGTATTGGACTGAAGAGGATCTACTGTTCTGGTCAGTTTCCTAAGCAGAGTTGATCTAGATATGGCCCGTGTGTGTAGGAAGCACAGTTCTTTTGTTCTGAGCAAGCTCACTGTTCGGATCCCATAGGAGACTCAGTAGAGCAGAAGAGTACTCTTTTCTCAAAAGCAGAGTGTGTTTCATGTAAGGCGAGCTAGCATTTGTTTCCCAGTCCTAAAAGGAGTTGAATCACATGCAGTTTCTGGTCCTACGAGCAAGAGTTGTTTTCTGGCAAGAAGAGTCACTCTTGCGCTCCAATTGTCATACACAGGGCAAATAGCACTGGCATCGGTTCCCAGCATGTACAGTGTATTGGACTGAAGAGGATCTACTGTTCTTGTCAGGTTCCTAAGCAGAGTTGAACTAGATATGGCCGTGTGTGCAGGAAGCACAGTTCTTTTGTTCTGAGCAAGCTCACTGTTCTGGCCCTATAGGAAACACAGTAGAGTTGAAGAGTGCTCTTTTCTCTAAAGCAGAGTGTGTTTCTTGTAAGGTGAGCTAGTGTTTGTTTTCCAGTCCTAAATGGAGTTGAGTCACATGCAGTTTTTGGTCCCACGAGCAAGAGTTGTTTTCTGGTAAGAAGAGTCACTATTGTGCTCCTATTGCCATACACAGTGCAAATAGCACTAGCGTCTGTTCCCAGCAAGTACAGTGTATTGGACTGAATAGGAGCTACTGTTCTTGTCAGTTTCCAAAGCATAGTTGAACTAGATATGGTCCGTGTGTGTAGGAAGCACATTTCTTTTGTTCTCAGCAAGCTCACTGTTCTGGCCCTATAGGAAACACAGTAGAGTAGAACAGTGCTCTTTTCTCAAAAGCAGAGTGTGTTTCTTGTAAGGCGAGCTAGCGGTTGTTTCCCAGTCCTAAATGGAGTTAAATCACATGCAGTTACTGGTCCTACGAGCAAGAGTTGTTTTCTGGTAAGGAAAGTCACTATTGCGCTCCCATTACCATACATAGTGCAAATAGCACTCGGTCCGTTCCCAGCAAGTACAGTGTATCGGACTGAAGAGGAGCTACTGTTCTTGTCAGTTTCCTAAGCAGAGTTGAACTAGATATGGCCCGTGTGAAGGAAGCACAATTCTTTTGTTCTGATCAAGCTCAATGTTCTGGCCCTATAGGAAACACAGTAGAGTAGAACAGTGCTCTTTTCTCAAAAGCAGAGTGTGTTTCTTGTAAGGCGAGCTAGCGGTTGTTTCCCAGTCCTAAATGGAGTTAAATCACATGCAGTTACTGGTCCTACGAGCAAGAGTTGTTTTCTGGTAAGGAAAGTCACTATTGCGCTCCCATTACCATACATAGTGCAAATAGCACTCGGTCCGTTCCCAGCAAGTACAGTGTATCGGACTGAAGAGGAGCTACTGTTCTTGTCAGTTTCCTAAGCAAAGTTGAACTAGATATGGCCCGTGTGAAGGAAGCACAATTCTTTTGTTCTGATCAAGCTCACTGTTCTGGCCCTATAGGAAACACAGAAGAGTAGAAGAGTGCTCTTTTCTCAAAAGAAAAGTGTGTTTCTTGTAAGGCAAGCTAGCGTTTGTTTCCCAGTCTTAAATGGAGTTGAATCACATGCAGTTTCTGGTCCTATGAGCAAGAGTTGTTTTCTGGTAAGAAGAGTCACTCTTGTGCTCCCATTGTCATACACAGGGCAAATAGTACTGGCGTCTGTTCCCAGCATGTACAGTGTATTGGACTGAAGAGGATCTACAGTTCTTGTCAGTTTCCTAAGCAGAATTGAATAGATATGGCCCATGTTTGCAGGAAGCACAGTTCTTTTGTTCTGAGGAAGCTCACTGTTCTGGCCCTATAGGAAACACAGTATATTAGAAGAATGCTCTTTTCTCAAAAGCAGAGTGTTTTTCTTGTAAGGCAAGCTAGCGTTTCTTTCCCAGTCCTAAATGGAGTTGAGACACATGCAGTTTTTGGTCCTACGAGCAAGAGTTTTTTTCTGGTAAGAAGAGTCACTATTGCATTCCCATTGCCATACACAGTACAAATAGCACTTGCATCTGTTCCCAGCAAGTACAGTGTATTGGACTGAAGAGGATCTACTGTTCATGTCAGTTTCCTAAGCAGAGTTGAACTAGATATGGCCCGTGTGTGTAGGAAGCACAGTTCTTTTGTTCTGAGCAAGCTCACTTTTCGGACCCCATAGGAAACACAGTAGAGTAGAAGAGTGCTCTTTTCTCAAAAGCAGTGTGTGTTTCATGTAAGGTGAGCTCGCGTTTGTTTCCCAGTCCTAAATGGAGTTGAATCACATGCAGTTTCTAGTCCTACGAGCAAGAGTTGTTTTCTGGTAAGGAAAGTCACTATTGCGCTCTCATTGACATACACAGTGCAAATAGCACTCGCGTGTGTTCGCAGCTATTACAGTGTATCGGACTGAAGAGGAGCTACTGTTCTTGTTAGTTTCCTAAGCAGAGTTGAACTAGATATGGCCCGTGTGTGTAGGAAGCACAGTTCTTTTGTTCTCAGCAAGCTCACTGTTCTGGTCCTATAGGAAACACTTTAGATTAGAAGAGTGCTCTTTTCTCAAAAGCAGAGTGTGTTTCTTGTAAGGCGAGCTAGTGTTTGTTTCCCAGTCCTAAATAGAGTTGAATCCCATGCAGTTTCTGGTCCTACGAGCAAGAGATCTTTTCTCGTAAGAAGAGTCACTATTGTGCTGCCATTGCCATACACAGGACAAATAGCACTGTTGTCTGTTCCCAGCAAGTACAGTGTATTGGACTGAAGAGGATCTACTGTTCATGTCAGGTTCCTAAGCAGAATTGAACTAGATATGGCCGTGTGTGGAGGAAGCACAGTTTTTTTGTTCTGAGCAAGCTCACTCTTCGGACCACATAGGAAACACAGTAGAGTAGAAGAGTGATCTTTTCTCTAAAGCAGAGTGTGTTTCTTGTAAGGCGAGCTCGCATTTGTTTCCCAGTCCTAAATGGAGTTGAATCACATGCAGTTTCTGGTCCTACGAGCAAGAGTTGTTTTCTGGTAAGGAAAGTCACTATTGTGCTCCCACTGCCATACACAGTGCAAATAGCACTCGCGTCTGTTCCCAGCAAGTACAGTGTATCGGACTGAAGAGGAGCTACTGTTCTTGTCAGTTTCCTAAGCAGAGTTGAACGAGATAGGGCCCGTGTGTGTAGGAAGCACAGTTCTCTTGTTCTGAGCAAGCTCACTGTTCTGGCCCTATAGGAAACACAGTAGAGAAGAAGAGTGCTCTTTTCTCTAAAGCAGAGTGTGTTTCCTGTAAGGCGAGCTAGCGCTTGTTTCCCAGTCCTAAATGGAGTTGAATCACATGCAGTTTTTGGTCCTATGAGCAAGAGTTGTTTTCTGGTAAGAAGAGTCACTATTGCGCTCCAAATTCCATACAGAGTGCAAATAGCACTCGCGTCTTTTCCCAGCAAGTACAGTGTATTGGACTGAATAGGAGCTACTGTTCTTGTCAGTTTCCTAAGCAGAGTTGAACTAGATATGATACATGTGTGTAGGAAGCACAGTTCTTTTGTTCTGAGCAAGCTCATGCTTTGGACCCCATAGGAAACACAGTAGAGGAGAAGAGTTTTCTTTTCTCTAAAGCAGAGTGTTTTTCTTGTAAGGTGAGCTCGCGTTTGTTTCCCAGTCCTAAATGGAGTTGAGTCACATGCAGTTTTTGGTCCTATGAGAAAGAGTTGTTTTCTGGTAAGAAGAGACACTATTGCTCTCCAATTGCCATAAACAGTGCAAATAGTACTCGCGTCTGTTCCCTTCAAGTACAGTGTATTGGACTGATTAGGAGCTACTTCTCTTGTCAGTTTCCTCAGCAGAGTGGAACTAGATATGATCTGTGTGTGTAGGAAGCACAGTTCTTTTGTTCTGAGCAAGCTCACTGTTTGGACCCCATTGGAAACACAGTAGAGTAGAAGAGTGCTCTTTACACAAAAGCAGAGTGTGTTTTTGTAAGGCGAGCTAGCGTTTGTTTCCCAGTCCTAAATGGAGTTGAATCACATGCAGTTTCTGGTCCTACGAGGAAGAGTTGTTTTCTGGCAAGAAGAGTCACTATTGCGCTCCAATTGTCATATACAGGGCAAATAACACTGGCGTCGGTTCCCAGCATATACAGTGTATTGGACTGAAGAGGATCTACTGTTCTTGTCAGGTTCCTAAGCAGAGTTGAACTAGATATGGCCGTGTGTGCAGGAAGCACAGTTCTTTTGTTGTGAGCAAGCTCACTGTTCTGGCCCTATAGGAAAAACAGTAGTGTAGAAGAGTGCTCTTTTCTCTAAAGCAGAGAGTGTTTCTTGTAAGGCAAGCTAGCGTTTCTTTTCCAGTCCTAAATGGAGTTGAGTCACATGCAGTTTTTGGTCCCACCAGCAAGAGTTGTTTTATGGTGAGGAAGTCACTATTGTGCTCCCATTGCCATTCAAAGTGCAAATAGCACTCGCGTCTGTTCCCAGCAAGTACATGGTATCGGACTGAAGAGGAGCTATTGTTCTTGTCAGTTTCCTAAGCAGAGTTGAACGAGATATGGCCCGTGTGTGTAGGAAGCTCAGTTCTTTTGTTTTGAGCAAGCTCACTGTTTTGACCACATCGGAAACACAGAAGAGTAGAAGAGTGCTCTTTTCTCAAAAGCAGAGTGTGTTTCTTGTAAGGCGAGCTAGCATTTGTTTCCCAGTCCTAAATGGAGTTGAATCACATGCAGTTTCTGGTCCTATGAGCAAGAGTTGTTTTCTGGTAAGGAAAGTCACTATTGCGCTCCATTGCCATACACAGTGCAAATAGCACACCCGTCTGTTCCCAGCAATTACAGTGTATTGGACTGAAAAGGAGCTACTGTTCTTGTCAGTTTCCTAAGCAGAGTTGAACTAGATGTGGTCCGTGTGTAGGAAGCACAGTTTTCTGTTCTGAGCAAGCTCACTGTTGGACCCCATAGGAAACACAGTAGAGTAGAAGAGTGCTCTTTTCTCAAAAGCAGAGTGTGTTTCTTGTAAGGTGAGCTAGCGTTTGTTTCCCAGTCCTAAATAAAGTTGAATTACATGCAGTTTCTGGTCCTATGAGCAAGAGTTTTTTCTGGTAAGAAGAGTCACTCTTGCGCTCCCATTGCCATACACAGTGCAAATAGCACTGGAGTCTGTTCCAAGCAAGTACAGTGTATTGGACTGAAGAGAAGCTACTGTTCTTGTCAGTTTCCTAAGCAGAGTTGAACTAGATATGGCCCGTGTGTGTAGGAAGCACAGTTTTCTGTTCTGAGCAAGCTCACTGTTTGGACCCCATAGGAAACACAGTAGAGTAGAAGAGTGCTCTTTTCTCAAAAGCAGAGTGTGTTTCTTGTAAGGCGAGCTAGCGTTTGTTTTGTAGTCCTAAATGGAGTTGAATCACATGCAGTTTCTGGTCCTACGAGCAAGAGTTGTTTTCTGGTAAGAAGAGTCACTATTGCGCTGCCATTGCCATACACAAGACAAAGAGCACTGGCGTCGGTTCCCAGCAAGTACAGTGTATTGGACTGAAATGGATCTACTGTTCTTGTTAGGTTTATAAGCAGAATTGAACTAGATATGGCCGTGTGTGTAGGAAGCACAGTTTTTTTGTTCTGAGCAAGCTCACTTTTCGGACCCCATAGGAAACAAAATAGAGTAGAAGAGTGCTCTTTTCTCTAAAGCAGATTGTGTTTCTTGTAAGGCGAGCTAGCATTTGTTTCCCAGTCCTAAATGGAGTTGAATCACGTGCAGTTTCTGGTCCTATGAGCAAGAGTTGTTTTCTGGTAACGAAAGTCACTATTGTGCTCCCATTGCCGTACACAGTGCAAATAGCACTCCCATCTGTTCCCAGCAAGTACAGTGTATTGGACTGAAGAGGAGCTACTGTTCTTGTCAGTTTCCTAAGCAGAGTTGAACTAGATATGGCCCGTGTGTGTAGGAAGCACAGTTCTTTTGTTTGAGCAAGCTCACTGTTCGGACCCCATAGGAAACACAGTAGAGTAGAAGAGTGCTCTTTTCTCAAAAGCAGAGTGTGTTTCATTTAAGGCGAGCTAGCGTTTCTTTCCCAGTCCTAAATGGAGTTGAATCACATGCAGTTTCTGGTCCTACGAGCAAGAGTTTTTTTCTGGTAAGGAAAGTCACTATTGCACTCCCATTGCCATACATAGTGCAAATAGCACTCGGTCGGTTCCCAGCAAGTACAGTGTATCGGACTGTTGAGGAGCTAATGTTCTTGTCAGTTTCCTAAGCAGAGTTGAACTAGATATACCCTGTGTGAAGGAAGCACAGTTCTTTTGTTCTGATCAAGCTCACTGTTCTGGCCCTATAAAAAACACAGTAGAGTAGAAGAGTGCTCTTTTCTCAAAAGCACAGTGTTTTTCTTGTAAGGTGAGCTAGCGTTTGTTTCCCAGTCCTAAATGGAGTTGAATCACATGCAGTTTCTGGTCCTAGGAGCAAGAGTTGTTTTCTGGTAAGAAGAGTCTCTATTGCGCTCTCATTGTCATACACAGAGCAAATAGTACTGGCGTCTGTTCCCAGCATGTACAGTGTATGGACTGAAGAGGATCTACTGTTCTTGTCAGTTTCCAAAGCAGAATTGAATAGATATGGCCCATGTGTGCAGGAAGCAGAGTTCTTTTGTTCTGAGGAAACTCACTGTTCTGGATCTATAGGAAACACAGTAGTGTAGAAGAGTGCTCTTTTCTCTAAAGCAGAGTGTGTTTCTTGTAAGGCGAACTAGCGTTTGTTTCCCAGTTCTAAATGGAGTTGAATCAGATGCAGTTTCTGGTCCTACGAGCAAGAGTTGTTTTATGGTAAGAATAGTCACTATTGCGCTGCCATTGCCATACACAGGACAAATAGCACTGGCGTCTGTTCCCAGCAAGTACAGTGTATTGGACTGAAGAGGATCTACTGTTCTTGTCAGGTTCCTAATCAGAATTGAAATAGATATGGCCGTGTGTGTAGGAAGCACAGTTCTTTTGTACTGAGCAAGCTCACTGTTTTGACCACAGCGGAAACACAGTAAAGTAGAATAGTGCTCTTTTCTCAAAAGCAGAGGGTGTTTCTTGTAAGGCGAGCTAGCGTTTGTTTCCCAGTCCTAAATGGAGTTGAATCCCATGCAGTTTCTGGTCCTACGAGCAAGAGTTGTGTTCTGGTAAGAAGTGTCACTATTGGGCTGCCATTGCCATACACAGGACAAATAGCACTGTTGTCTGTTCCCAGCAAGTACACTGTATTGGACTGAAGAGGATCTACTGTTCATGTCAGGTTCCTAAGCAGAATTGAACTAGATATGGCCGTGTGTGTAGGAAGCACAATCTTTTGTTCTGAGCATGCTCACTGTTCTGGCCCTATAGGAAACACAGTAGAGTAGAAGAGTGCTCTTTTCTCAAAAGCAGAGTGTGTTTCTTGTAAGGCGAGCTAGCGTTTGTTTCCCAGTCCAAAATGGAGTTGAATCACATGCAGTTTCTGGTCCTATGAGCAAGAGTTGTTTTCTGGTAAGGAAAGTCACTATCGTGTTCCCATTGCCATACAAAGTGCAAAGAGCACTCGCGTCTGTTCCCAGCAAGTACAGTGTATCGGACTGAAGAGGAGCTACTGTTCTTGTCTGTTTCCTAAGCAAAGTTGAACGAGATATGGCCCGTGTGTGTAGGATGAACAGTTCTCTTGTTCTGAGCAAGCGCACTGTTCTGGCCCTATAGGAAACACAGTAGAGTAGAAGAGTGCTCTTTTCTTAAAGCAGAGTGTGTTTCATGTAAGGCGAGCTAGCATTTGTTTCCCAGTCCTAAATGGAGTTGAATCACATGCAGTTTCTGGTCCTACGAGCAAGAGTTGTTTTCTGATAAGGAAAGACACTATTGCGCTCCCATTGCCATACATAGTGCAAATAGCACTCGGTCCGTTCCCAGCAAGTACAGTGCATCGGACTGAAGAGGAGCTACTGTTCTTGTCAGTTTCCTAAGCAGAGTTGAACTAGATATGGTCCGTGTGTAGGAAGCAAAGTTTTCTGTTCTGAGCAAGCTCACTGTTTGGACCCCGTAGGATACACAGTAGAGTAGAAGAGTCCTCTTTTCTCAAATGCAGAATGTGTTTCTTGTAAGGCGAGCTAGTGTTTGTTTCCCAGTCCTAAATGGAGTTGAATCATGTGCAGTTTTGGGTCCTACGAGCAAGAGTTGTTTTCTGGTAAGAAGAGTCACTATTGCACTGCCATTGCCATACAAAAGACAATTAGCACTGGCGTCTGTTCCCAGCAAGTACAGTGTATTGGACTGAAGAGGATCTACTGTTCTTGTCAGGTTTATAAGCAGAATTGAACTAGATATGGCCGTGTGTGTAGGAAGCACAGTTTTTTTGTTCTGAGCAAGCTCACTGTTCGGACCCCATAGGAAACACAGTAGAGTAGAGGAGTGCTCTTTTCTCTAAAGCAGAGTGTGTTTCTTGTAAGGCGAGCTAGCATTTGTTTCCCAGTCCTAAATGGAGTTGAATCACATGCAGTTTCTGGTCCTACGAGCAAGAGTTGTTTTATGGTAAGAATAGTCACTATTGCACTGCCATTGCCATACACAGGACAAATAGCACTGGCGTCTGTACCCACCAAGTACAGTGTATTGGACTGAAGAGGATCTACTGTTCTTGTCAGGTTCTTAAGCAGAATTGAACTGCATATGGCCGTGTGTGTAGGAAGCACAGTTCTTTTGTTCTGAGCAAGCTCACTGTTCTGGCCCTATAAGAAACACAGTAGAGTAGAAGAGTGCTCTTTTCTCTAAATCAGAGTGTGTTTCATGTAAGGCGAGCTAGCATTTGTTTCCCTGGCCTAAATGGAGTTGAATCACATGCAGTTTCTGGCCCTACGACTAAGAGTTGGTTTCTAGTAAGGAAAGACACTATTGCGCTCCCATTGCCATACATAGAGCAAATAGCACTCGTTCCGTTCCTAGCAAGTACAGTGCATCGGACTGAAGAGGAGCTACTGTTCTTGTCAGTTTCCTAAGCAGAGTTGAACTAGATATGGCCCGTGTGAAGGAAGCACAGTTCTTTTGTTCTGATCAAGGTCACTCTTCTGGCCCTATAGGAAACACAGTAGAGGAGAAGAGTGCTCTTTTCTCAAAAGCAGAGTGTGTTTCTTGTAAGGCGAGCTTGCTTTTCTTTCCCAGTCCTAAATGGAGTTGAGACACATGCAGTTTTTGGTCCTAAGAGCAAGAGTTTTTTTTCTGGTAAGAAGAGTCACTATTGCACTCCAATTGCCATACACAGTACAAATAGCACTTGCATCTGTTCCCAGCAAGTACAGTGTATTGGACTGAAGAGGATCTACTGTTCTGGTCCGTTTCCTAAGCAGAGTTGATCTAGATATGGCCCGTGTGTGTAGGAAGCACAGTTCTTTTGTTCTGAGCAAGCTCACTGTTCGGATCCCATAGGTGACTCAGTAGAGTAGAAGAGTACTCTTTTCTCAAAAGCAGAGGGTGTTTCATGTAAGGCGAGCTAGCATTTGTTTCCCAGTCCTAAAAGGAGTTGAATCACATGCAGTTTCTGGTCCTACGAGCAAGAGTTGTTTTCTGGCAAGAAGAGTCACTATTGCGCTCCAATTGTCATACACAGGGCAAATAGCACTGGCATCGGTTCCCAGCATGTACAGTGTATTGGACTGAAGAGGATCTACTGTTCTTGTCAGGTTCCTAAGCAGAGTTGAACTAGATATGGCCGTGTGTGCAGGAAGCACAGTTCTTTTGTTCTGAGCAAGCTCACTGTTCTGGCCCTATAGGAAACACAGTAGAGTAGAGGAGTGCTCTTTTCTCTAAAGCAGAGTGTGTTTCTTGTAAGGTGAGCTAGCGTTTGTTTTCCAGTCCTAAATGGAGTTGAGTCACATGCAGTTTTTGGTCCCACGAGCAAGAGTTGTTTTCTGGTAAGAAGAGTCACTATTGTGCTCCTATTGCCATACACAGTGCAAATAGCACTAGCGTCTGTTCCCAGCAAGTACAGTGTATTGGACTGAATAGGAGCTACTGTTCTTGTCAGTTTCCAAAGCATAGTTGAACTAGATATGGTCCGTGTGTGTAGGAAGCACATTTCTTTTGTTCTCAGCAAGCTCACTGTTCTGGCCCTATAGGAAACACAGTAGAGTAGAACAGTGCTCTTTTCTCAAAAGCAGTGTGTGTTTCTTGTAAGGCGAGCTAGCGGTTGTTTCCCAGTCCTAAATGGAGTTAAATCACATGCAGTTACTGGTCCTACGAGCAAGAGTTGTTTTCTGGTAAGGAAAGTCACTATTGCGCTCCCATTACCATACATAGTGCAAATAGCACTCGGTCCGTTCCCAGCAAGTACAGTGTATCAGACTGAAGAGGAGCTACTGTTCTTGTCAGTTTCCTAAGGAGAGTTGAACTAGATATGGCCCGTGTGAAGGAAGCACAATTCTTTTGTTCTGATCAAGCTCACTGTTCTGGCCCTATAGGAAACACAGTAGAGTAGAACAGTGCTCTTTTCTCAAAAGCAGAGTGTGTTTCTTGTAAGGCGAGCTAGCGGTTGTTTCCCAGTCCTAAATGGAGTTAAATCACATGCAGTTACTGGTCCTACGAGCAAGAGTTGTTTTCTGGTAAGGAAAGTCACTATTGCGCTCCCATTACCATACATAGTGCTAATAGCACTCGGTCCGTTCCCAGCAAGTACAGTGTATCGGACTGAAGAGGAGCTACTGTTCTTGTCAGTTTCCTAAGCAGAGTTGAACTAGATATGGCCTGTGTGAAGGAAGCACAATTCTTTTGTTCTGATCAAGCTCACTGTTCTGGCCCTATAGGAAACACAGAAGAGTAGAAGAGTGCTCTTTTCTCAAAAGCAGAGTGTTTTTCTTGTAAGGCGAGCTAGCGTTTGTTTCCCAGTCTTAAATGGAGTTGAATCACATGCAGTTTCTGGTCTTATGAGCAAGAGTTGTTTTCTGGTAAGAAGAGTCACTATTGTGCTCCCATTGTCATACACAGGGCAAATAGTACTGGCGTCTGTTCCCAGCATGTACAGTGTATTGGACTGAAGAGGATCTACAGTTCTTGTCAGTTTCCTAAGCAGAATTGAATAGATATGGCCCATGTGTGCAGGAAGCACAGTTCTTTTGTTCTGAGGAAGCTCACTGTTCTGGCCCTATAGGAAACACAGTATATTAGAAGAATGCTCTTTTCTCAAAAGCAGAGTGTTTTTCTTGTAAGGCGAGCTAGCGTTTCTTTCCCAGTCCTAAATGGAGTTGAGACACATGCAGTTTTTGGTCCTACGAGCAAGAATTTTTTTCTGGTAAGAAGAGTCACTATTGCACTCCCATTGCCATACACAGTACAAATAGCACTTGCTTCTGTTCCCAGCAAGTACAGTGTATTGGACTGAAGAGGATCTACTGTTCATGTCAGTTTCCTAAGCAGAGTTGAACTAGATATGGCCCGTGTGTGTAGGAAGCACAGTTCTTTTGTTCTGAGCAAGCTCACTTTTCGGACCCCATAGGAAACACAGTAGAGTAGAAGAGTGCTCTTTTCTCAAAAGCAGTGTGTGTTTCATGTAAGGCGAGCTCGCGTTTGTTTCCCAGTCCTAAATGGAGTTGAATCACATGCAGTTTCTAGTCCTACGAGCAAGAGTTGTTTTCTGGTAAGGAAAGTCACTATTGCGCTCTCATTGACATACACAGTGCAAATGGCACTCGCGTGTGTTCCCAGCTATTACAGTGTATCGGACTGAAGAGGAGCTACTGTTCTTGTTAGTTTCCTAAGCAGAGTTGAACTAGATATGGCCCGTGTGTGTAGGAAGCACAGTTCTTTTGTTCTCAGCAAGCTCACTGTTCTGGCCCTATAGGAAACACTTTAGAGTAGAAGAGTGCTCTTTTCTCAAAAGCAGAGTGTGTTTCTTGTAAGGCGAGCTAGTGTTTGTTTCCCAGTCCTAAATAGAGTTGAATCCCATGCAGTTTCTGGTCCTACGAGCAAGAGATCTTTTCTCGTAAGAAGAGTCACTATTGTGCTGCCATTGCCATACACAGGACAAATAGCACTGTTGTCTGTTCCCAGCAAGTACAGTGTATTGGACTGAAGAGGATCTACTGTTCATGTCAGGTTCCTAAGCAGAATTGAACTAGATATGGCCGTGTGTGGAGGAAGCACAGTTTTTTTGTTCTGAGCAAGCTCACTCTTCGGACCACATAGGAAACACAGTAGAGTAGAAGAGTGATCTTTTCTCTAAAGCAGAGTGTGTCTCTTGTAAGGCGAGCTCGCGTTTGTTTCCCAGTCCTAAATGGAGTTGAATCACATGCAGTTTCTGGTCCTACGAGCAAGAGTTGTTTTCTGGTACGGAAAGTCACTATTGTGCTCCCACTGCCATACACAGTGCAAATAGCACTCGTGTCTGTTCCCAGCAAGTACAGTGTATCGGACTGAAGAGGAGCTACTGTTCTTGTCAGTTTCCTAAGCAGAGTTGAACGAGATAGGGCCCTTGTGTGTAGGAAGCACAGTTCTCTTGTTCTGAGCAAGCTCACTGTTCTGGACCTATAGGAAACACAGTAGAGAAGAAGAGTGCTCTTTTCTCTAAAGCAGAGTGTGTTTCCTGTAAGGCGAGCTAGCGCTTGTTTCCCAGTCCTAAATGGAGTTGAATCACATGCAGTTTTTGGTCCTATGAGCAAGAGTTGTTTTCTGGTAAGAAGAGTCACTATTGCGCTCCAAATTCCATACACAGTGCAAATAGCACTCGCGTCTTTTCCCAGCAAGTACAGTGTATTGGACTGAATAGGAGCTACTGTTCTTGTCTGTTTCCTAAGCAGAGTTGAACTAGATATGATACATGTGTGTAGGAAGCACAGTTCTTTTGTTCTGAGCAAGCTCACGCTTTGGACCCCATAGGAAACACAGTAGAGGAGAAGAGTGCTCTTTTCTCTAAAGCAGAGTGTTTTTCTTGTAAGGTGAGCTCGCGTTTGTTTCCCAGTCCTAAATGGAGTTGAGTCACATGCAGTTTTTGGTCCTATGAGAAAGAGTTGTTTTCTGGTAAGAAGAGACACTATTGCTCTCCAATTGCCATAAACAGTGCAAATAGTACTCGCGTCTGTTCCCTTCAAGTACAGTGTATTGGACCGATTAGGAGCTACTGTTCTTGTCAGTTTCCTCAGCAGAGTTGAACTAGATATGATCCGTGTGTGTAGGAAGCACAGTTCTTTTGTTCTGAGTAAGCTCACTGTTTGGACCCCATTGGAAACACAGTAGAGTAGAAGAGTGCTCTTTACTCAAAAGCAGAGTGTGTTTTTGTAAGGCGAGCTAACGTTTGTTTCCCAGTCCTAAATGGAGTTGAATCACATGCAGTTTCTGGTCCTACGAGCAAGAGTTGTTTTCTGGCAAGAAGAGTCACTATTGCGCTCCAATTGTCATATACAGGGCAAATAACACTGGCGTCGGTTCCCAGCATATATAGTGTATTGGACTGAAGAGGATCTACTGTTCTTGTCAGGTTCCTAAGCAGAGTTGAACTAGATATGGCCGTGTGTGCAGGAAGCACAGTTCTTTTGTTGTGAGCAAGCTCACTGTTCTGGCCCTATAGGAAACACAGTAGTGTAGAAGAGTGCTCTTTTCTCTAAAGCAGAGAGTGTTTCTTGTAAGGCAAGCTAGCGTTTGTTTTCCAGTCCTAAATGGAGTTGAGTCACATGCAGTTTTTGGTCCCACGAGCAAGAGTTGTTTTCTGGTAAGAAGAGTCACTATTGCGCTCCTATTGCCATACACAGTGCAAATAGCACTAGCGTCTGTTCCCAGCATGTACAGTGTATTGGACTGAATAGGAGCTACTGTTCTTGTCAGTTTCCAAAGCATAGTTGAACTAGATATGGTCCGTGTGTGTAGGAAGCACAGTTCTTTTGTTCTCAGCAAGCTCACTGTTCTGGCCCTATAGGAAGCACAGTAGAGTAGAATAGTGCTCTTTTCTCAAAAGCAGAGTGTGTTTCTTGTAAGGTGAGCTAGCGGTTGTTTCCCAGTCCTAAATGGAGTTAAATCACATGCAGTTACTGCTCCTACGAGCAAGAGTTGTTTTATGGTGAGGAAGTCACTATTGTGCTCCCATTGCCATACAAAGTGCAAATAGCACTCGCGTCTGTTCCCAGCAAGTACAGTGTATGGGACTGAAGAGGAGCTATTGTTCTTGTCAGTTTCCTAAGCAGAGTTGAACGAGATATGGCCCGTGTGTGTAGGAAGCTCAGTTCTTTTGTTTTGAGCAAGCTCACTGTTTTGACCACATCGGAAACACAGTAGAGTAGAAGAGTTCTCTTTTCTCAAAAGCAGTGTGTGTTTCTTGTAAGGCGAGCTAGCATTTGTTTCCCAGTCCTAAATGGAGTTGAATCACATGCAATTTCTGGTCCTACGAGCAAGAGTTGTTTTCTGGTAAGGAAAGTCACTATTGCGCTCCCATTGCCATACACAGTGCAAATAGCACACCCATCTGTTCCCAGCAATTACAGTGTATTGGACTGAAAAGGAGCTACTGTTCTTGTCAGTTTCCTAAGCAGAGTTGAACTAGATGTGGTCCGTGTGTAGGAAGCACAGTTTTCTGTTCTGAGCAAGCTCACTGTTGGACCCCATAGGAAACACAGTAGAGTAGAAGAGTGCTCTTTTCTCAAAAGCAGAGTGTGTTTCTTGTAAGGTGAGCTAGCGTTTGTTTCCCAGTCCTAAATGAAGTTGAATTACATGCAGTTTCTGGTCTTATGAGCAAGAGTTTTTTCTGGTAAGAAGAGTCACTCTTGCGCTCCCATTGCCATACACAGTTCAAATAGTACTGGCGTCTGTTCCCAGCAAGTACAGTGTATTGGACTGAAGAGAAGCTACTGTTCTTGTCAGTTTCCTAAGCAGAGTTGAACTAGATATGGCCCGTGTGTGTAGGAAGCACAGTTTTCTGTTCTGAGCAAGCTCACTGTTTGGACCCCATAGGAAACACAGTAGAGTAGAAGAGTGCTCTTTTCTCAAAAGCAGAGTGTGTTTCTTGTAAGGAGAGCTAGCGTTTGTTTTGTAGTCCTAAATGGAGTTGAATCACATTCAGTTTCTGGTCCTGCGAGCAAGAGTTGTTTTCTGGTAAGAAGAGTCACTATTGCGCTGCCATTGCCATACACAAGACAAAGAGCACTGGCGTCGGTTCCCAGCAAGTACAGTGTATTGGACTGAAATGGATCTACTGTTCTTGTTAGGTTTATAAACAGAATTGAACTAGATATGGCCGTGTGTGTAGGAAGCACAGTTTTTTTGTTCTGAGCAAGCTCACTTTTCGGACCCCATAGGAAACAAAATAGAGTAGAAGAGTGCTCTTTTCTCTAAAGCAGATTGTGTTTCTTGTAAGGCGAGCTAGCATTTGTTTCCCAGTCCTAAATGGAGTTGAATCACATGCAGTTTCTGGTCCTATGAGCAAGAGTTGTTTTCTGGCAACGAAAGTCACTATTGTGCTCCCATTGCCGTACACAGTGCAAATAGCACTCCCATCTGTTCCCAGCAAGTACAGTGTATTGGACTGAAGAGGAGCTACTGTTCTTGTCAGTTTCCTAAGCAGAGTTGAACTAGATATGGCCCGTGTGTAGGAAGTACAGTTCTTTTGTTTGAGCAAGCTCACTGTTCGGACCCCATAGGAAACACAGTAGAGTAGAAGAGTGCTCTTTTCTCAAAAGCAGAGTGTGTTTCATTTAAGGCGAGCTAGCGTTTCTTTCCCAGTCCTAAATGGAGTTGAATCACATGCAGTTTCTGGTCCTACGAGCAAGAGTTGTTTTCTGGTAAGGAAAGTCACTATTGCGCTCCCATTGCCATACATAGTGCAAATAGCACTCTGTCCGTTCCCAGCAAGTACAGTGTATCGGACTGTTGAGGAGCTAATGTTCTTGTCAGTTTCCTAAGCAGAGTTGAACTAGATATGGCCTGTGTGAAGGAAGCACAGTTCTTTTGTTCTGATCAAGCTCATTGTTCTGGCCCTATAAAAAACACAGTAGAGTAGAAGAGTGCTCTTTTCTCAAAAGCACAGTGTTTTTCTTGTAAGGCGAGCTAGCATTTGTTTCCCAGTCCTAAATGGAGTTGAATCACATGCAGTTTCTGGTCCTAGGAGCAAGAGTTGTTTTCTGGTAAGAAGAGTCTCTATTGCGCTCTCATTGTCATACACAGAGCAAATAGTACTGGCGTCTGTTCCCAGCATGTACAGTGTATGGACTGAAGAGGATCTACTGTTCTTGTCAGTTTCCAAAGCAGAATTGAATAGATATGGCCCATGTGTGCAGGAAGCAGAGTTCTTTTGTTCTGAGGAAACTCACTGTTCTGGCTCTATAGGTAACACAGTAGTGTAGAAGAGTGCTCTTTTCTCTAAAGCAGAGTGTGTTTCTTGTAAGGCGAACTAGCATTTGTTTCCCAGTTTTAAATGGAGTTGAATCAGATGCAGTTTCTGGTCCTACGAGGAAGAGTTGTTTTATGGTAAGAATAGTCACTATTGCGCTGCCATTGCCATACACAGGACAAATAGCACTGGCGTCTGTTCCCAGCAAGTACAGTGTATTGGACTGAAGAGGATCTACTGTTCTTGTCAGGTTCCTAATCAGAATTGAAATAGATATGGCCGTGTGTGTAGGAAGCACAGTTCCTTTGTACTGAGCAATCTCACTGTTTTAACCACAGCGGAAACACAGTAAAGTAGAATAGTGCTCTTTTCTGAAAAGCAGTGTGTGTTTCTTGTAAGGCGAGCTAGCGTTTGTTTCCCAGTCCTAAATGGAGTTGAATCCCATGCAGTTTCTGGTCCTACGAGCAAGAGTTGTGTTCTGGTAAGAAGTGTCACTATTGTGCTGCCATTGCCATACACAGGACAAATAGCACTCTTGTCTGTTCCCAGCAAGTACACTGTATTGGACTGAAGAGGATCTACTGTTCATGTCAGGTTCCTAAGCAGAATTGAACTAGATATGGCCGTGTGTGTAGGAAGCACAGTCTTTTGTTCTGAGCATGCTCACTGTTCTGGCCCTATAGGAAACACAGTAGAGTAGAAGAGTGCTCTTTTCTCAAAAGCAGAGTGTGTTTCTTGTAAGGCGAGCTAGCGTTTGTTTCCCAGTCCTAAATGGAGTTGAATCACATGCAGTTTCTGGTCCTATGAGCAAGAGTTGTTTTCTGGTATGGAAAGTCACTATTGTGTTCCCATTGCCATACAAGGTGCAAAGAGCACTCGCGTCTGTTCGCAGCAAGTACAGTGTATCGGACTGAAGAGGAGCTACTGTTCTTGTCTGTTTCCTAAGCAAAGTTGAACGAGATATGGCCCGTGTGTGTAGGATGAACAGTTCTCTTGATCTGAGCAAGCTCACTATTCTGGCCCTATAGGAAACACAGTAGAGTAGAAGAGTGCTCTTTTCTCAAAGCAGAGTGTGTTTCATGTAAGGCGAGCTAGCATTTGTTTCCCAGTCCTAAATGGAGTTGAATCACATGCAGTTTCTGGTCCTACGAGCAAGAGTTGTTTTCTGATAAGGAAAGACACTATTGCGCTCCCATTGCCATACATAGTGCAAATAGCACTCGGTCCGTTCCCAGCAAGTACAGTGCATCGGACTGAAGAGGAGCTACTGTTCTTGTCAGTTTCCTAAGCAGAGTTGAACTAGATATGGTCCGTGTGTAGGAAGCAAAGTTTTCTGTTCTGAGCAAGCTCATTGTTTGGACCCCGTAGGATACACAGTAGAGTAGAAGAGTGCTCTTTTCTCAAAAGCAGAGTGTTTTTCTTGTAAGGCGAGCTAGCGTTTGTTTCCCAGTCTTAAATGGAGTTGAATCACATGCAGTTTTGGGTCCTACGAGCAAGAGTTGTTTTCTGGTAAGTAGAGTCACTATTGCACTGCCATTGCCATACAAAAGACAATTAGCACTGTCGTCTGTTCCCAGCAAGTACAGTGTATTGGACTGAAGAGGATCTACTGTTCTTGTCAGGTTTATAAGCAGAATTGAACTAGATATGGCCGTGTGTGTAGGAAGCACAGTTTTTTTGTTCTGAGCAAGCTCACTGTTCGGACCCCATAGGAAACACAGTAGAGTAGAGGAGTGCTCTTTTCTCTAAAGCAGAGTGTGTTTCTTGTAAGGCGAGCTAGCATTTGTTTCCCAGTCCTAAATGGAGTTGAATCACATGCAGTTTCTGGTCCTACGAGCAAGAGTTGTTTTATGGTAAGAATAGTCACTATTGCGCTGCCATTGCCATACACAGGACAAATAGCACTGGCGTCTGTTCCCACCAAGTACAGTGTATTGGACTGAAGAGGATCTACTGTTCTTGTCAGGTTCTTACCAGAATTGAACTGCATATGGCCGTGTGTGTAGGAAGCACAGTTCTTTTGTTCTGAGCAAGCTCACTGTTCTGGCTCTATAGGAAACACAGTAGAGTAGAAGAGTGCTCTTTTCTCAAAAGCAGAGTGTGTTTCTTGTAAGGCGAGCTAGTGTTTTTTTTCCCAGTCCTAAATGGAGTTGAATCACATGCAGTTTCTGGTCCTACGAACAAGAGTTGTTTTCCGGTAAGGAAAGTCACTATTGTGTTGCCATTGCCATACACAGTGCAAAGAGCACTCGCGTCTGTTCCCAGCAAGTACAGTGTATAGGACTGAAGAGGAGCTACTGTTCTTGTCAGTTTCCTAAGCAGAGTTGAACGAGATATGGCGCGTTTGTGTAGGAAGAACAGTTCTCTTGTTCTGAGCAAGCTCACTGTTCTGGCCCTATAAGAAACACAGTAGAGTAGAAGAGTGCTCTTTTCTCTAAAGCAGAGTGTGTTTCATGTAAAGCGAGCTAGCATTTGTTTCCCAGGCCTAAATGGAGTTGAATCACATGCAGTTTCTGGCCCTACGACTAAGAGTTGGTTTCTAGTAAGGAAAGACACTATTGCGCTCCCATTGCCATACATAGAGCAAATAGCACTCGGTCCGTTCCTAGCAAGTACAGTGCATCGGACTGAAGAGGAGCTACTGTTCTTGTCAGTTTCCTAAGCAGAGTTGAACTAGATATGGCCCGTGTGAAGGAAGCACAGTTCTTTTGTTCTGATCAAGGTCACTCTTCTGGCCCTATAGGAAACACAGTAGAGTAGAAGAGTGCTCTTTTCTCAAAAGCAGAGTGTTTTTCTTGTAAGGCGAGCTTGCTTTTCCTTCCCAGTCCTAAATGGAGTTGAGACACATGCAGTTTTTGGTCCTAAGAGCAAGAGTTTTTTTTCTGGTAAGAAGAGTCACTATTGCACTCCCATTGCCATACACAGTGCAAATAGCACTTGCATCTGTTCCCAGCAAGTACAGTGTATTGGACTGAAGAGGATCTACTGTTCTGGTCAGTTTCCTAAGCAGAGTTGATCTAGATATGGCCCGTGTGTGTAGGAAGCACAGTTCTTTTGTTCTGAGCAAGCTCACTGTTCGGATCCCATAGGAGACTCAGTAGAGTAGAAGAGTACTCTTTTCTCAAAAGCAGAGTGTGTTTCATGTAAGGCGAGCTAGCATTTGTTTCCCAGTCCTAAATGGAGTTGAATCACATGCAGTTTCTGGTCCTAGGAGCAAGAGTTGTTTTCTGGTAAGAAGAGTCCCTATTGCGCTCCCATTGCCATACACTGTGCAAATAGCACTCGCGTGTGTTCCCAGCTAGTACAGGGTATCGTACTGAAGAGGAGCTAATGTTTTTGTCAGTTTCCTCAGCAGAGTTGATCTAGATATGGCCCGTGTGTGTAGGAAGCACAGCTTTTTTTTTTCTGAGCAAGATCACTGTTCTGGCCCTATAGGAAACACTTTAGAGTATAAGAGGGCTCTTTTCTCAAAAGCAGAGTGTGTTTCTTGTAATGCGAGCTAGTGTTTGTTTACCAGTCCTAAATGGAGTTGAATCTCATGCAGTTTCTGGTCCTACGAGCAAGAGTTGTTTTCTGGTAAGAAGAGTCACTATTGTGCTCCCATTGCCATACACAGTGCAAATAGCACTCGCTCTGTTCCCAGCAAGTACAGTGTATCGGACTGAAGAGTAGCTACTGTTGTTGTCAGTTTCCTAAACAGAGTTGAACGAGATACGGCCCGTGTGTGTAGGAAGCTCAGTTCTTTTGTTCTGAGCAAGCTCACTGTTTTGACCACATAGGAAACACAGTAGAGTAGAAGAGTGCTCTTTTCTCAAAAGCAGGGTGTGTTTCTTGTAAGGCGAGCTAGTGTTTGTTTCCCAGTTTTAAATGGAGTTGAATCACATGCAGTTTCTGGTCCTACGAGCAAGAGTTGTTTTCTGGTAAGGAAAGTCACTATTGCGCTCCCATTGCCATACACAGTGCAAATAGCACTCGGTCCGTTCCCAGCAAGTACAGTGTATCGGACTGTTGAGGAGCTAATGTTCTTGTCAGTTTCCTAAGTAAAGTTGAACTAGATATGGCCTGTGTGAAGGAAGCACAGTTCTTTTGTTCTGATCAAGCTCACTGTTCTGGCCCTATAAAAAACACAGTAGAGTAGAAGAGTGCTCTTTTCTCAAAAGCACAGTGTTTTTCTTGTAAGGCGAGCTAGCGTTTGTTTCCCAGTCCTAAATGGAGTTGAATCACATGCAGTTTCTGGTCCTAGGAGCTAGAGTTGTTTTCTGGTAAGAAGAGTCTCTATTTTGCTCTCATTGTCATACACAGAGCAAATAGTACTGGCGTCTGTTCCCAGCATGTACAGTGTATGGACTGAAGAGGATCTACTGTTCTTGTCAGTTTCCTAAGCAGAATTGAATAGATATGGCCCCTGTGTGCAGGAAGCAGAGTTCTTTTGTTCTGAGGAAACTCACTGTTCTGGCTCTATAGGAAACACAGTAGTGTAGAAGAGTGCTCTTTTCTCTAAAGCAGAGTGTGTTTCTTGTAAGGCGAACTAGCGTTTGTTTCCCAGTTCTAAATGGAGTTGAATCAGATGCAGTTTCTGGTCCTACGAGCAAGAGTTGTTTTATGGTAAGAATAGTCACTATTGCGCTGCCATTGCCATACACAGGACAAATAGCACTGGCATCTGTTCCCAGCAAGTACAGTGTATTGGACTGAAGAGGATCTACTGTTCTTGTCAGGTTCCTAATCAGAATTGAAATAGATATGGCCGTGTGTGTAGGAAGCACAGTTCTTTTGTACTGAGCAAGCTCACTGTTTTGACCACAGCGGAAACACAGTAAAGTAGAATAGTGCTCTTTTCTCAAAAGCAGAGGGTGTTTCTTGTAAGGCGAGCTAGCGTTTGTTTCCCAGTCCTAAATGGAGTTGAATCCCATGCAGTTTCTGGTCCTACGAGCAAGAGTTGTGTTCTGGTAAGAAGTGTTACTATTGTGCTGCCATTGCCATACACAGGACAAATAGCACTGTTGTCTGTTCCCAGCAAGTACACTGTATTGGACTGAAGAGGATCTACTGTTCATGTCAGGTTCCTAAGCAGAATTGAACTAGATATGGCCGTGTGTGTAGGAAGCACAATCTTTTGTTCTGAGCATGCTCACTGTTCTGGCCCTATAGGAAACACAGTAGAGTAGAAGAGTGCTCTTTTCTCAAAAGCAGAGTGTGTTTCTTGTAAGGCGAGCTAGCGTTTGTTTCCCAGTCCTAAATGGAGTTGAATCACATGCAGTTTCTGGTCCTATGTGCAAGAGTTGTAAGGAAAGTAGTAAGGAAAGTCACTATTGTGTTCCCATTGCCATACAAAGTGCAAAGAGCCCTCGCGTCTGTTCCCAGCAAGTACAGTGTATCGGACTGAAGAGGAGCTACTGTTCTTGTCTGTTTCCTAAGCAAAGTTGAACGAGATATGGCCCGTGTGTGTAGGATGAACAGTTCTCTTGTTCTGAGCAAGCGCACTGTTCTGGCCCTATAGGAAACACAGTAGAGTAGAAGAGTGCTCTTTTCTTAAAGCAGAGTGTGATCATGTAAGGCGAGCTAGCATTTGTTTCCCAGTCCTAAATGGAGTTGAATCACATGCAGTTTCTGGTCCTACGAGCAAGAGTTGTTTTCTGATAAGGAAAGACACTATTGCGCTCCCATTGCCATACATAGTGCAAATAGCACTCGGTCCGTTCCCAGCAAGTACAGTGCATCGGACTGAAGAGGAGCTACTGTTCTTGTCAGTTTCCTAAGCAGAGTTGAACTAGATATGGTCCGTGTGTAGGAAGCAAAGTTTTCTGTTCTGAGCAAGCTCACTGTTTGGACCCCGTAGGATAAACAGTAGAGTAGAAGAGTCCTCTTTTCTCAAATGCAGAATGTGTTTCTTGTAAGGCGAGCTAGTGTTTGTTTCCCAGTCCTAAATGGAGTTGAATCACATGCAGTTTTGGGTCCTACGAGCAAGAGTTGTTTTCTGGTAAGAAGAGTCACTATTGCACTGCCATTGCCATACAAAAGACAATTAGCACTGGCGTCTGTTCCCAGCAAGTACAGTGTATTGGACTGAAGAGGATCTACTGTTCTTGTCAGGTTTATAAGCAGAATTGAACTAGATATGGCCGTGTGTGTAGGAAGCACATTTCTTTTGTTCTCAGCAAGCTCACTGTTCTGGCCCTATAGGAAACACAGTAAAGTAGAACAGTGCTCTTTTCTCAAAAGCAGTGTGTGTTTCTTGTAAGGCGAGCTAGCGGTTGTTTCCCAGTCCTAAATGGAGTTAAATCACATGCAGTTACTGGTCCTACGAGCAAGAGTTGTTTTCTGGTAAGGAAAGTCACTATTGCGCTCCCATTACCATACATAGTGCAAATAGCACTCGGTCCGTTCCCAGCAAGTACAGTGTATCAGACTGAAGAGGAGCTACTGTTCTTGTCAGTTTCCTAAGCAGAGTTGAACTAGATATGGCCCGTGTGAAGGAAGCACAATTCTTTTGTTCTGATCAAGCTCACTGTTCTGGCCCTATAGGAAACACGGTAGAGTAGAACAGTGCTCTTTTCTCAAAAGCAGAGTGTGTTTCTTGTAAGGCGAGCTAGCGGTTGTTTCCCAGTCCTAAATGGAGTTAAATCACATGCAGTTACTGGTCCTACGAGCAAGAGTTGTTTTCTGGTAAGGAAAGTCACTATTGCGCTCCCATTACCATACATAGTGCTAATAGCACTCGGTCCGTTCCCAGCAAGTACAGTGTATCGGACTGAAGAGGAGCTACTGTTCTTGTCAGTTTCCTAAGCAGAGTTGAACTAGATATGGCCTGTGTGAAGGAAGGACAATTCTTTTGTTCTGATCAAGCTCACTGTTCTGGCCGTATAGGAAACACAGAAGAGTAGAAGAGTGCTCTTTTCTCAAAAGCAGAGTGTTTTTCTTGTAAGGCGAGCTAGCGTTTGTTTCCCAGTCTTAAATGGAGTTGAATCACATGCAGTTTCTGGTCTTATGAGCAAGAGTTGTTTTCTGGTAAGAAGAGTCACTATTGTGCTCCCATTGTCATACACAGGGCAAATAGTACTGGCGTCTGTTCCCAGCATGTACAGTGTATTGGACTGAAGAGGATCTACAGTTCTTGTCAGTTTCCTAAGCAGAATTGAATAGATATGGCCCATGTGTGCAGGAAGCACAGTTCTTTTGTTCTGAGGAAGCTCACTGTTCTGGCCCTATAGGAAACACAGTATATTAGAAGAATGCTCTTTTCTCAAAAGCAGAGTGTTTTTCTTGAAGGCGAGCTAGCGTTTCTTTCCCAGTCCTAAATGGAGTTGAGACACATGCAGTTTTTGGTCCTACGAGCAAGAGTTTTTTTCTGGTAAGAAGAGTCACTATTGCACTCCCATTGCCATACACAGTACAAATAGCACTTGCATCTGTTCCCAGCAAGTACAGTGTATTGGACTGAAGAGGATCTACTGTTCATGTCAGTTTCCTAAGCAGAGTTGAACTAGATATGGCCCGTGTGTGTAGGAAGCACAGTTCTTTTGTTCTGAGCAAGCTCACTTTTCGGACCCCATAGGAAACACAGTAGAGTAGAAGAGTGCTCTTTTCTCAAAAGCAGTGTGTGTTTCATGTAAGGCGAGCTCGCGTTTGTTTCCCAGTCCTAAATGGAGTTGAATCACATGCAGTTTCTAGTCCTACGAGCAAGAGTTGTTTTCTGGTAAGGAAAGTCACTATTGCGCTCTCATTGACATACACAGTGCAAATAGCACTCGCGTGTGTTCCCACCTATTACAGTGTATCGGACTGAAGAGGAGCTACTGTTCTTGTTAGTTTCCTAGGCAGAGTTGAACTAGATATGGCCCGTGTGTGTAGGAAGCACAGTTCTTTTGTTCTCAGCAAGCTCACTGTTCTGGCCCTATAGGAAACACTTTAGAGTAGAAGAGTGCTCTTTTCTCAAAAGCAGAGTGTGTTTCTTGTAAGGCGAGCTAGTGTTTGTTTCCCAGTCCTAAATAGAGTTGAATCCCATGCAGTTTCTGGTCCTACGAGCAAGAGATCTTTTCTCGTAAGAAGAGTCACTATTGTGCTGCCATTGCCATACACAGGACAAATAGCACTGTTGTCTGTTCCCAGCAAGTACAGTGTATTGGACTGAAGAGGATCTACTGTTCATGTCAGGTTCCTAAGCAGAATTGAACTAGATATGGCCGTGTGTGGAGGAAGCACAGTTTTTTTGTTCTGAGCAAGCTCACTCTTCGGACCACATAGGAAACACAGTAGAGTAGAAGAGTGATCTTTTCTCTAAAGCAGAGTGTGTCTCTTGTAAGGCGAGCTCGTGTTTGTTTCCCAGTCCTAAATGGAGTTGAATCACATGCAGTTTCTGGTCCTACGAGCAAGAGTTGTTTTCTGGTACGGAAAGTCACTATTGTGCTCCCACTGCCATACACAGTGCAAATAGCACTCGTGTCTGTTCCCAGCAAGTACAGTGTATCGGACTGAAGAGGAGCTACTGTTCTTGTCAGTTTCCTAAGCAGAGTTGAACGAGATAGGGCCCTTGTGTGTAGGAAGCACAGTTCTCTTGTTCTGAGCAAGCTCACTGTTCTGGCCCTATAGGAAACACAGTAGAGAAGAAGAGTGCTCTTTTCTCTAAAGCAGAGTGTGTTTCCTGTAAGGCGAGCTCGCGTTTGTTTCCCAGTCCTAAATGGAGTTGAGTCACATGCAGTTTTTGGTCCTATGAGAAAGAGTTGTTTTCTGGTAAGAAGAGACACTATTGCTCTCCAATTGCCATAAACAGTGCAAATAGTACTCGCGTCTGTTCCCTTCAAGTACAGTGTATTGGACCGATTAGGAGCTACTGTTCTTGTCAGTTTCCTCAGCAGAGTTGAACTAGATATGATCCGTGTGTGTAGGAAGCACAGTTCTTTTGTTCTGAGGAAGCTCACTGTTTGGACCCCATTGGAAACACAGTAGAGTAGAAGAGTGCTCTTTACTCAAAAGCAGAGTGTGTTTTTGTAAGGCGAGCTAGCGTTTGTTTCCCAGTCCTAAATGGAGTTGAATCACATGCAGTTTCTGGTCCTACGAGCAAGAGTTGTTTTCTGGCAAGAAGAGTCACTATTGCGCTCCAATTGTCATATACAGGGCAAATAACACTGGCGTCGGTTCCCAGCATATACAGTGTATTGGACTGAAGAGGATCTACTGTTCTTGTCAGGTTCCTAAGCAGAGTTGAACTAGATATGGCCGTGTGTGCAGGAAGCACAGTTCTTTTGTTGTGAGCAAGCTCACTGTTCTGGCCCTATAGGAAACACAGTAGTGTAGAAGAGTGCTCTTTTCTCTAAAGCAGAGAGTGTTTCTTGTAAGGCAAGCTAGCGTTTGTTTTCCAGTCCTAAATGGAGTTGAGTCACATGCAGTTTTTGGTCCTACGAGCAAGAGTTGTTTTCTGGTAAGAAGAGTCACTATTGCGCTCCTATTGCGATACACAGTGCAAATAGCACTAGCGTCTGTTCCCAGAAAGTACAGTGTATTGGACTGAATAGGAGCTACTGTTCTTGTCAGTTTCCTAAGCAGAGTTGAACGAGATATGGCCCGTGTGTGTAGGAAGCTCAGTTCTTTTGTTTTGAGCAAGCTCACTGTTTTGACCACATCGGAAACACAGTAGAGTAGAAGAGTTCTCTTTTCTCAAAAGCAGTGTGTGTTTCTTGTAAGGCGAGCTAGCATTTGTTTCCCAGTCCTAAATGGAGTTGAATCACATGCAGTTTCTGGTCCTACGAGCAAGAGTTGTTTTCTGGTAAGGAAAGTCACTATTGCGCTCCCATTGCCATACACAGTGCAAATAGCACACCCATCTGTTCCCAGCAATTACAGTGTATTGGACTGAAAAGGAGCTACTGTTCTTGTCAGTTTCCTAAGCAGAGTTGAACTAGATGTGGTCCGTGTGTAGGAAGCACAGTTTTCTGTTCTGAGCAAGCTCACTGTTGGACCCCATAGGAAACACAGTAGAGTAGAAGAGTGCTCTTTTCTCAAAAGCAGAGTGTGTTTCTTGTAAGGTGAGCTAGCGTTTGTTTCCCAGTCCTAAATGAAGTTGAATTACATGCACTTTCTGGTCTTATGAGCAAGAGTTTTTTCTGGTAAGAAGAGTCACTCTTGCGCTCCCATTGCCATACACAGTGCAAATAGCACTGGCGTCTGTTCCCAGGAAGTACAGTGTATTGGACTGAAGAGAAGCTACTGTTCTTGTCAGTTTCCTAAGCAGAGTTGAACTAGATATGGCCCGTGTGTGTAGGAAGCACAGTTTTCTGTTCTGAGCAAGCTCACTGTTTGGACCCCATAGGAAACACAGTAGAGTAGAAGAGTGCTCTTTTCTCAAAAGCAGAGTGTGTTTCTTGTAAGGCGAGCTAGCGTTTGTTTTGTAGTCCTAAATGGAGTTGAATCACATGCAGTTTCTGGTACTGCGAGCAAGAGTTGTTTTCTGGTAAGAAGAGTCACTATTGCGCTGCCATTGCCATACACAAGACAAAGAGCACTGGCGTCGGTTCCCAGCAAGTACAGTGTATTGGACTGAAATGGATCTACTGTTCTTGTTAGGTTTATAAACAGAATTGAACTAGATATGGCCGTGTGTGTAGGAAGCACAGTTTTTTTGTTCTGAGCAAGCTCACTTTTTGGACCCCATAGGAAACAAAATAGAGTAGAAGAGTGCTCTTTTCTCTAAAGCCGATTGTGATTCTTGTAAGGCGAGCTAGCATTTGTTTCCCAGTCCTAAATGGAGTTGAATCACATGCAGTTTCTGGTCCTATGAGCAAGAGTTGTTTTCTGGTAACGAAAGTCACTATTGTGCTCCCATTGCCGTACACAGTGCAAATAGCACTCCCATCTGTTCCCAGCAAGTACAGTGTATTGGACTGAAGAGGAGCTACTGTTCTTGTCAGTTTCCTAAGCAGAGTTGAACTAGATATGGCCCGTGTGTAGGAAGTACAGTTCTTTTGTTTGAGCAAGCTCACTGTTCGGACCCCATAGGAAACACAGTAGAGTAGAAGAGTGCTCTTTTCTCAAAAGCAGAGTGTGTTTCATTTAAGGCGAGCTAGCGTTTCTTTCCCAGTCCTAAATGGAGTTGAATCACATGCAGTTTCTGGTCCTACGAGCAAGAGTTGTTTTCTGGTAAGGAAAGTCACTATTGCGCTCCCATTGCCATACATAGTGCAAATAGCACTCTGTCCGTTCCCAGCAAGTACAGTGTATCGGACTGTTGAGGAGCTAATGTTCTTGTCAGTTTCCTAAGCAAAGTTGAACTAGATATGGCCTGTGTGAAGGAAGCACAGTTCTTTTGTTCTGATCAAGCTCATTGTTCTGGCCCTATAAAAAACACAGTAGAGTAGAAGAGTGCTCTTTTCTCAAAAGCACAGTGTTTTTCTTGTAAGGCGAGCTAGCATTTGTTTCCCAGTCCTAAATGGAGTTGAATCACATGCAGTTTCTGGTCCTAGGAGCTAGAGTTGTTTTCTGGTAAGAAGAGTCTCTATTGTGCTCTCATTGTCATACACAGAGCAAATAGTACTGGCGTCTGTTCCCAGCATGTACAGTGTATGGACTGAAGAGGATCTACTGTTCTTGTCAGTTTCCAAAGCAGAATTGAATAGATATGGCCCATGTGTGCAGGAAGCAGAGTTCTTTTGTTCTGAGGAAACTCACTGTTCTGGCTCTATAGGTAACACAGTAGTGTAGAAGAGTGCTCTTTTCTCTAAAGCAGAGTGTGTTTCTTGTAAGGCGAACTAGCATTTGTTTCCCAGTTCTAAATGGAGTTGAATCAGATGCAGTTTCTGGTCCTACGAGCAAGAGTTGTTTTATGGTAAGAATAGTCACTATTGCGCTGCCATTGCCATACACAGGACAAATAGCACTGGCGTCTGTTCCCAGCAAGTACAGTGTATTGGACTGAAGAGGATCTACTGTTCTTGTCAGGTTCCTAATCAGAATTGAAATAGATATGGCCGTGTGTGTAGGAAGCACAGTTCCTTTGTACTGAGCAATCTCACTGTTTTGACCACAGCGGAAACACAGTAAAGTAGAATAGTGCTCTTTTCTCAAAAGCAGTGTGTGTTTCTTGAAAGGCGAGCTAGCGTTTGTTTCCCAGTCCTAAATGGAGTTGAATCCCATGCAGTTTCTGGTCCTACGAGCAAGAGTTGTGTTCTGGTAAGAAGAGTCACTATTGCGCTGCCATTGCCATACACAGGACAAATAGCAATGGCGTCTGTTCCCACCAAGTACAGTGTATTGGACTGAAGAGGATCTACTGTTCTTGTCAGGTTCTCACCAGAATTGAACTGCATATGGCCGTGTGTGTAGGAAGCACAGTTCTTTTGTTCTGAGCAAGCTCACTGTTCTGGCTCTATAGGAAACACAGTAGAGTAGAAGAGTGCTCTTTTCTCAAAAGCAGAGTGTGTTTCTTGTAAGGCAAGCTAGTGTTTTTTTTCCCAGTCCTAAATGGAGTTGAATCACATGCAGTTTCTGGTCCTACGAACAAGAGTTGTTTTCCGGTAAGGAAAGTCACTATTGTGTTGCCATTGCCATACACAGTGCAAAGAGCACTCGCGTCTGTTCCCAGCAAGTACAGTGTATAGGACTGAAGAGGAGCTACTGTTCTTGTCAGTTTCCTAAGCAGAGTTGAACGAGATATGGCGTGTTTGTGTAGGAAGAACAGTTCTCTTGTTCTGAGCAAGCTCACTGTTCTGGCCCTATAAGAAACACAGTAGAGTAGAAGAGTGCTCTTTTCTCTAAAGCAGAGTGTGTTTCATGTAAAGCGAGCTAGCATTTGTTTCCCAGGCCTAAATAGAGTTGAATCACATGCAGTTTCTGGCCCTACGACTAAGAGTTGGTTTCTAGTAAGGAAAGACACTATTGCGCTCCCATTGCCATACATAGAGCAAATAGCACTCGGTCCGTTCCTAGCAAGTACAGTGCATAGGACTGAAGAGGAGCTACTGTTCTTGTCAGTTTCCTAAGCAGAGTTGAACTAGATATGGCCCGTGTGAAGGAAGCACAGTTCTTTTGTTCTGATCAAGGTCACTCTTCTGGCCCTATAGGAAACACAGTAGAGTAGAAGAGTGCTCTTTTCTCAAAAGCAGAGTGTTTTTCTTGTAAGGCGAGCTTGCTTTTCTTTCCCAGTCCTAAATGGAGTTGAATCTCATGCAGTTTCTGGTCCTACGAGCAAGAGTTTTTTTTCTGGTAAGAAGAGTCACTATTGCACTCCCATTGCCATACACAGTGCAAATAGCACTTGCATCTGTTCCCAGCAAGTACAGTGTATTGGACTGAAGAGGATCTACTGTTCTGGTCAGTTTCCTAAGCAGAGTTGATCTAGATATGGCCCGTGTGTGTAGGAAGCACAGTTCTTTTGTTCTGAGCAAGCTCACTGTTCGGATCCCATAGGAGACTCAGTAGAGTAGAAGAGTACTCTTTTCTCAAAAGCAGAGTGTGTTTCATGTAAGGCGAGCTAGCATTTGTTTCCCAGTCCTAAATGGAGTTGAATCACATGCAGTTTCTGGTCCTAGGAGCAAGAGTTGTTTTCTGGTAAGAAGAGTCCCTATTGCGCTCCCATTGTCATACACAGAGCAAATTTTCCTGGCGTCTTTCCTAGCATGTACAGTGAATTGGACTGAAGAGGAGCTACTGTTCTTGTCAGTTTCCTAAGCAGAGTTGAACTAGATATGGCCTGTGTGTGTAGGAAGCACAGTTCTTTTGTTCTGAGCAAGCTCACTGTTACAACCCATAGGAAACAGAGTAGAGTAGAAGAGTGCTCTTTTCTCAAAAGCAGAGTGTGTTTCATGTAAGGCGAGCTAGCATTTGTTTCCCAGTCCTAAATGGAGTTGAATCACATGCAGTTTCTGGTCCTACGAGCAAGAGTTGTTTTCTGGTAAGAAAAGTCACTATTGCGCTCCCATTGCCATACACTGTGCAAATAGCACTCGCGTGTGTTCCCAGCTAGTACAGGGTATCATACTGAAGAGGAGCTAATGTTTTTGTCAGTTTCCTCAGCAGAGTTGATCTAGATATGGCCCGTGTGTGTAGGAAGCACAGCTTTTTTTTTTCTGAGCAAGATCACTGTTCTGGCCCTATAGGAAACACTTTAGAGTATAAGAGGGCTCTTTTCTCAAAAGCAGAGTGTGTTTCTTGTAATGCGAGCTAGTGTTTGTTTACCAGTCCTAAATGGAGTTGAATCTCATGCAGTTTCTGGTCCTACGAGCAAGAGTTGTTTTCTGGTAAGAAGAGTCACTATTGTGCTCCCATTGCCATACACAGTGCAAATAGCACTCGCTCTGTTCCCAGCAAGTACAGTGTATCGGACTGAAGAGTAGCTACTGTTGTTGTCAGTTTCCTAAACAGAGTTGAACGAGATACGGCCCGTGTGTGTAGGAAGCTCAGTTCTTTTGTTCTGAGCAAGCTCACTGTTTTGACCACACAGGAAACACAGTAGAGTAGAAGAGTGCTCTTTTCTCAAAAGCAGGGTGTGTTTCTTGTAAGGCGAGCTAGTGTTTGTTTCCCAGTTTTAAATGGAGTTGAATCACATGCAGTTTCTGGTCCTACGAGCAAGAGTTGTTTTCTGGTAAGGAAAGTCACTATTGCGCTCCCATTGCCATACACAGTGCAAATAGCACTCGGTCCGTTCCCAGCAAGTACAGTGTATCGGACTGTTGAGGAGCTAATGTTCTTGTCAGTTTCCTAAGCAGAGTTGAACTAGATATGGCCTGTGTGAAGGAAGCACAGTTCTTTTGTTCAGATCAAGCTCACTGTTCTGGCCCTATAAAAAACACAGTAGAGTAGAAGAGTGCTCTTTTCTCAAAAGCACAGTGTTTTTCTTGTAAGGCGAGCTAGCGTTTGTTTCCCAGTCCTAAATGGAGTTGAATCACATGCAGTTTCTGGTCCTAGGAGCTAGAGTTGTTTTCTGGTAAGAAGAGTCTCTATTTTGCTCTCATTGTCATACACAGAGCAAATAGTACTGGCGTCTGTTCCCAGCATGTACAGTGTATGGACTGAAGAGGATCTACTGTTCTTGTCAGTTTCCTAAGCAGAATTGAATAGATATGGACTCTGTGTGCAGGAAGCAGAGTTCTTTTGTTCTGAGGAAACTCACTGTTCTGGCTCTATAGGAAACACAGTAGTGTAGAAGAGTGCTCTTTTCTCTAAAGCAGAGTGTGTTTCTTGTAAGGCGAACTAGCGTTTGTTTCCCAGTTCTAAATGGAGTTGAATCAGATGCAGTTTCTGGTCCTACGAGCAAGAGTTGTTTTATGGTAAGAATAGTCACTATTGCTCTGCCATTGCCATACACAGGACAAATAGCACTGGCGTCTGTTCCCAGCAAGTACAGTGTATTGGACTGAAGAGGATCTACTGTTCTTGTCAGGTTCCTAATCAGAATTGAAATAGATATGGCCGTGTGTGTAGGAAGCACAGTTCCTTTGTACTGAGCAAGCTCACTGTTTTGACCACAGCGGAAACACAGTAAAGTAGAATAGTGCTCTTTTCTCAAAAGCAGAGGGTGTTTCTTGTAAGGCGAGCTAGCATTTGTTTCCCAGTCCTAAATGGAGTTGAATCCCATGCAGTTTCTGGTCCTACGAGCAAGAGTTGTGTTCTGGTAAGAAGAGTCACTATTGTGCTGCCATTGCCATACACAGGACAAATAGCACTGTTGTCTGTTCCCAGCAAGTACACTGTATTGGACTGAAGAGTATCTACTGTTCATGTCAGGTTCCTAAGCAGAATTGAACTAGATATGGCCGTGTGTGTAGGAAGCACAGTCTTTTGTTCTGAGCATGCTCACTGTTCTGGCCCTATAGGAAACACAGTAGAGTAGAAGAGTGCTCTTTTCTCAAAAGCAGAGTGTGTTTCTTGTAAGGCGAGCTAGCGTTTGTTTCCCAGTCCAAAATGGAGTTGAATCACATGCAGTTTCTGGTCCTATGAGCAAGAGTTGTTTTCTGGTAAGGAAAGTCACTATCGTGTTCCCATTGCCATACAAAGTGCAAAGAGCACTCGCGTCTGTTCCCAGCAAGTACAGTGTATCAGACTGAAGAGGAGCTACTGTTCTTGTCTGTTTCCTAAGCAAAGTTGAACGAGATATGGCCCGTGTGTGTAGGATGAACAGTTCTCTTGTTCTGAGCAAGCGCACTGTTGGACCCCATAGGAAACACAGTAGAGTAGAGGAGTGCTCTTTTCTCTAAAGCAGAGTGTGTTTCTTGTAAGGTGAGCTAGCGTTTGTTTCCCAGTCCTAAATGAAGTTGAATTACATGCAGTTTCTGGTCCTATGAGCAAGAGTTTTTTCTGGTAAGAAGAGTCACTCTTGCGCTCCCATTGCCATACACAGTGCAAATAGCACTGGCATCTGTTCCCAGCAAGTACAGTGTATTGGACTGAAGAGAAGCTACTGTTCTTGTCAGTTTCCTAAGCAGAGTTGAACTAGATATGGCCCGTGTGTGTAGGAAGCACAGTTTTCTGTTCTGAGCAAGCTCACTGTTTGGACCCCATAGGAAACACAGTAGAGTAGAAGAGTGCTCTTTTCTCAAAAGCAGAGTGTGTTTCTTGTAAGGCGAGCTAGCATTTGTTTTGTAGTCCTAAATGGAGTTGAATCACATGCAGTTTCTGGTCCTACGAGCAAGAGTTGTTTTCTGGTAAGAAGAGTCACTATTGCGCTGCCATTGCCATACACAAGACAAAGAGCACTGGCGTCGGTTCCCAGCAAGTACAGTGTATTGGACTGAAATGGATCTACTGTTCTTGTTAGGTTTATAAGCAGAATTGAACTAGATATGGCCGTGTGTGTAGGAAGCACAGTTTTTTTGTTCTGAGCAAGCTCACTTTTCGGACCCCATAGGAAACAAAATAGAGTAGAAGAGTGCTCTTTTCTCTAAAGCAGATTGTGTTTCTTGTAAGGCGAGCTAGCATTTGTTTCCCAGTCCTAAATGGAGTTGAATCACATGCAGTTTCTGGTCCTATGAGCAAGAGTTGTTTTCTGGTAATGAAAGTCACTATTGTGCTCCCATTGCAGTACACAGTGCAAATAGCACTCCCATCTGTTCCCAGCAAGTACAGTGTATTGGACTGAAGAGGAGCTACTGTTCTTGTCAGTTTCCTAAGCAGAGTTGAACTAGATATGGCCCGTGTGTGTAGGAAGCACAGTTCTTTTGTTTGAGCAAGCTCACTGTTCGGACCCCATAGAAAACACAGTAGAGTAGAAGAGTGCTCTTTTCTCAAAAGCAGAGTGTGTTTCTTGTAAGGCGAGCTAGTGTTTGTTTCCCAGTTTTAAATGGAGTTGAATCACATGCAGTTTCTGGTCCTACGAGCAAGAGTTGTTTTCTGGTAAGGAAAGTCACTATTGCGCTCCCATTGCCATACACAGTGCAAATAGCACTCGCGTCTGTTCCCAGCAATTACAGTGTATGGGACTGAAGAGGAGCTACTGTTCTTGTCAGTTTCCTAAGCAGAGTTGAACTAGATATGGTCCGTGTGTAGGAAGCAATGTTTTCTGTTCTGAGCAAGGTCACTGTTCGGACCCCATAGGAAACACAGTAGAGTAGAGGAGTGCTCTTTTCTCTAAAGCAGAGTGTGTTTCTTGTAAGGTGAGCTAGTGTTTGTTTCCCAGTCCTAAATGGAGTTGAATCACATGCAGTTTCTATTCCTACGAGCAAGAGTTGTTTTATGGTAAGAATAGTCACTATTGCGCTGCCATTGCCATACACAGGACAAATAGCACTGGCGTCTGTTCCCACCAAGTACAGTGTATTGGACTGAAGAGGATCTACTGTTCTTGTCAGGTTTATTAGCAGAATTGAACTAGATATGGCCGTGTGTGTAGGAAGCACAGTTTTTTTGTTCTGAGCAAGCTCACTGTTCGGACCCCATAGGAAACACAGCAGAGTAGAGGATTGCTCTTTTCTCTAAAGCAGAGTGTGTTTCTTGTAAGGCGAGCTAGCATTTGTTTCCCAGTCCTAAATGTAGTTGAATCCCATGTAGTTTCTGGTCCTACGAGCAAGAGTTGTTTTCTGGTAAGAAGAGTCACTATTGTGCTGCCATTGCCATACACAGGACAAATAGCACTGTTGTCTGTTCCCAGCAAGTACACTGTATTGGACTGAAGAGGATCTACTGTTCATGTCAGGTTCCTAAGCAGAATTGAACTACATATGGCCGTGTTTGTAGGAAGCACAGTTCTTTTGTTCTGAGCAAGCTCACTGTTCTGGCCTTATACGAAACACAGTAGAGTAGAAGAGTGCTCTTTTCTCAAAAGCAGAGTGTGTTTCTTGTAAGGCGAGCTAGTGTTTTTTTTCCCTGTCCTAAATGGAGTTGAATCTCATGCAGTTTCTGGTCCTACGAGCAAGAGTTTTTTTTCTGGTAAGAAGAGTCACTATTGCACTCCCATTGCCATACACAGTGCAAATAGCACTTGCATCTGTTCCCAGCAAGTACAGTGTATTGGACTGAAGAGGATCTACTGTTCTTGTCAGTTTCCTAAGCAGAGTTGAACTAGATATGGCCCGTGTGTGTAGGAAGCACAGTTCTTTTGTTCTGAGCAAGCTCACTGTTCGGATCCCATAGGAGACTCAGTAGAGTAGAAGAGTACTCTTTTCTCAAAAGCAGAGTGTGTTTCATGTAAGGCGAGCTAGCATTTGTTTCCCAGTCCTAAATGGAGTTGAATCACATGCAGTTTCTGGTCCTAGGAGCAAGAGTTGTTTTCTGGTAAGAAGAGTCCCTATTGCGCTCCCATTGTCATACACAGAGCAAATAGTCCTGGCGTCTTTCCTAGCATGTACAGTGAATTGGACTGAAGAGGAGCTACTGTTCTTGTCAGTTTCCTAAGCAGAGTTGAACTAGATATGGCCTGTGTGTGTAGGAAGCACAGTTCTTTTGTTCTGAGCAAGCTCACTGTTACAACCCATAGGAAACAGAGTAGAGTAGAAGAGTGCTCTTTTCTCAAAAGCAGAGTGTGTTTCATGTAAGGCGAGCTAGCATTTGTTTCCCAGTCCTAAATGGAGTTGAATCACATGCAGTTTCTGGTCCTACGAGCAAGAGTTGTTTTCTGGTAAGAAAAGTCACTATTGCGCTCCCATTGCCATACACTGTGCAAATAGCACTCGCGTGTGTTCCCAGCTAGTACAGGGTATCGTACTGAAGAGGAGCTAATGTTTTTGTCAGTTTCCTAAGCAGAGTTGATCTAGATATGGCCCGTGTGTGTAGGAAGCACAGCTTTTTTTTTTCTGAGCAAGATCACTTTTCTGGCCCTATAGGAAACACTTTAGAGTATAAGAGGGCTCTTTTCTCAAAAGCAGAGTGTGTTTCTTGTAATGCGAGCTAGTGTTTGTTTACCAGTCCTAAATGGAGTTGAATCTCATGCAGTTTCTGGTCCTACGAGCAAGAGTTGTTTTCTGGTAAGAAGAGTCACTATTGTGCTCCCATTGCCATACACAGTGCAAATAGCACTCGCGTCTGTTCCCAGCAAGTACAGTGTATCGGACTGAAGAGTAGCTACTGTTGTTGTCAGTTTCCTAAACAGAGTTGAACGAGATATGGCCCGTGTGTGTAGGAAGCTCAGTTCTTTTGTTCTGAGCAAGCTCACTGTTTTGACCACATAGGAAACACAGTAGAGTAGAAGAGTGCTCTTTTCTCAAAAGCAGGGTGTGTTTCTTGTAAGGCGAGCTAGTGTTTGTTTCCCAGTTTTAAATGGAGTTGAATCACATGCAGTTTCTGGTCCTACGAGCAAGAGTTGTTTTCTGGTAAGGAAAGTCACTATTGCGCTCCCATTGCCATACACAGTGCAAATAGCACTCGGTCCGTTCCCAGCAAGTACAGTGTATCGGACTATTGAGGAGCTAATGTTCTTGTCAGTTTCCTAAGCAGAGTTGAACTAGATATGGCCTGTGTGAAGGAAGCACAGTTCTTTTGTTCTGATCAAGCTCACTGTTCTGGCCCTATAAAAAACACAGTAGAGTAGAAGAGTGCTCTTTTCTCAAAAGCACAGTGTTTTTCTTGTAAGGCGAGCTAGCGTTTGTTTCCCAGTCCTAAATGGAGTTGAATCACATGCAGTTTCTGGTCCTAGGAGCTAGAGTTGTTTTCTGGTAAGAAGAGTCTCTATTGCGCTCTCATTGTCATACACAGAGCAAATAGTACTGGCGTCTGTTCCCAGCATGTACAGTGTATGGACTGAAGAGGATCTACTGTTCTTGTCAGTTTCCTAAGCAGAATTGAATAGATATGGCCCCTGTGTGCAGGAAGCAGAGTTCTTTTGTTCTGAGGAAACTCACTGTTCTGGCTCTATAGGAAACACAGTAGTGTAGAAGAGTGCTCTTTTCTCTAAAGCAGAGTGTGTTTCTTGTAAGGCGAACTAGCGTTTGTTTCCCAGTTCTAAATGGAGTTGAATCAGATGCAGTTTCTGGTCCTACGAGCAAGAGTTGTTTTATGGTAAGAATAGTCACTATTGCGCTGCCATTGCCATACACAGGACAAATAGCACTGGCGTCAGTTCCCAGCAAGTACAGTGTATTGGACTGAAGAGGATCTACTGTTCTTGTCAGGTTCCTAATCAGAATTGAAATAGATATGGCCGTGTGTGTAGGAAGCACAGTTCCTTTGTACTGAGCAAGCTCACTGTTTTGACCACAGCGGAAACACAGTAAAGTAGAATAGTGCTCTTTTCTCAAAAGCAGAGGGTGTTTCTTGTAAGGCCAGCTAGCATTTGTTTCCCAGTCCTAAATGGAGTTGAATCCCATGCAGTTTCTGGTCCTACGAGCAAGAGTTGTGTTCTGGTAAGAAGAGTCACTATTGTGCTGCCATTGCCATACACAGGACAAATAGCACTGTTGTCTGTTCCCAGCAAGTACACTGTATTGGACTGAAGAGGATCTACTGTTCATGTCAGGTTCCTAAGCAGAATTGAACTAGATATGGCCGTGTGTGTAGGAAGCACAGTCTTTTGTTCTGAGCATGCTCACTGTTCTGGCCCTATAGGAAACACAGTAGAGTAGAAGAGTGCTCTTTTCTCAAAAGCAGAGTGTGTTTCTTGTAAGGCGAGCTAGCGTTTGTTTCCCAGTCCAAAATGGCGTTGAATCACATGCAGTTTCTGGTCCTATGAGCAAGAGTTGTTTTCTGGTAAGGAAAGTCACTATCGTGTTCCCATTGCCATACAAAGTGCAAAGAGCACTCGCGTCTGTTCCCAGCAAGTACAGTGTATCAGACTGAAGAGGAGCTACTGTTCTTGTCTGTTTCCTAAGCAAAGTTGAACGAGATATGGCCCGTGTGTGTAGGATGAACAGTTCTCTTGTTCTGAGCAAGCGCACTGTTCTGGCCCTATAGGAAACACAGTAGAGTAGAAGAGTGCTCTTTTCTCAAAGCAGAGTGTGTTTCATGTAAGGCGAGCTAGCATTTGTTTCCCAGTCCTAAATGGAGTTGAATCACATGCAGTTTCTGGTCCTACGAGCAAGAGTTGTTTTCTGATAAGGAAAGACACTATTGCGCTCCCATTGCCATACATAGTGCAAATAGCACTCGGTCCGTTCCCAGCAAGTACAGTGCATCGGACTGAAGAGGAGCTACTGTTCTTGTCAGTTTCCTAAGCAGAGTTGAACTAGATATGGTCCGTGTGTAGGAAGCAAAGTTTTCTGTTCTGAGCAAGCTCACTGTTTGGACCCCGTAGGATACACAGTAGAGTAGAAGAGTCCTCTTTTCTCAAATGCAGAATGTGTTTCTTGTAAGGCGAGCTAGTGTTTGTTTCCCAGTCCTAAATGGAGTTGAATCACATGCAGTTTTGGGTCCTACGAGCAAGAGTTGTTTTCTGGTAAGAAGAGTCACTATTGCACTGCCATTGCCATACAAAAGACAATTAGCACTGGCGTCTGTTCCCAGCAAGTACAGTGTATTGGACTGAAGAGGATCTACTGTTCTTGTCAGGTTTATAAGCAGAATTGAACTAGATATGGCCGTGTGTGTAGGAAGCACAGTTTTTTTGTTCTGAGCAAGCTCACTGTTCGGACCCCATAGGAAACACAGTAGAGTAGAAGAGTGCTCTTTTCTCAAAAGCAGAGTGTGTTTCTTGTAAGGCGAGCTAGCGTTTGTTTCCCAGTCCTAAATGGAGTTGAATCACGTGCAGTTTCTGGTCCTATGAGCAAGAGTTGTTTTCTGGTAAGAAGAGTTAATATTGCGCTGCCATTGCCCTACACAGGACAAATAGCACTGGCGTCTGTTCCCAGCAGTACAGTGTATTGGACTGAAGAGGATCTACTGTTCTTCTCAGGTTCCTAAGCAGAATTGAAATAGGTGTGATGGTGTGTGTAGGAATCACGTTTTTTTTTTTGTTCTGAGCAAGCTCACTGTTCGGACCTCATAGGAAACACAGTAGAGTAGAAGAGTGCTCTTTTCTCAAAAGAAAAGTGTGTTTCTTGTAAGGCGAGCTAGCATTTGTTTCCTAGCCCTAATTGGAGTTCAATCACAAGCAGTTTCCGGTCCTATGAGCAAGAGTTGTTTTCTGGTAAGGAAAGTTACTATTGTGCTCCCATTGCCATACACAGTGCAAATAGCACTCGCGTCTGTTCCCAGCAAGTACAGTGTATTGGACTAAATAGGAGCTACTGTTCTTGTCAGTTTCCTAAGCAGAGTTGAACTAGATATGGTCGGTGTGTGTAGGAAGCACAGTTATTTTGTTCTGAGCAATCTAACTGTTTGGACCCCATAGGAAACACAGTAGAGTAGAAGAGTGCTCTTTTCTCAAAAGCAGAGTGTGTTTCTTGTAAGGAGAGCTAGCGTTTGTTTCCCAGTCCTAAATGGAGTTGAATCCCATGCAGTTTTTGGTCCTATTGTCAAGAGTCGTTTTATGGTAAGAATAGTAAATATTGCGCTGCCATTGCCATACACAGGACAAATAGCACTGGAGTCTGTTCCCAGCAAGTACAGTGTATTGGACTGAAGAGGATCTACTGTTCTTGTCAGGTTCCTAAGCAGAATTGAACTATATATGGCCGTGTGTGTAGGAAGCACAGTTCTTTTGGTTTGAGCAAGTTCACTGTTTGGACCTCTTTGGAAACACAATAGAGTAGAAGAGTGCTTTTTTCTCTAAATCAGAGTGTGTTCCTTGTAAGGCGAGCTAGCATTTGTTTCCCAGTCCTAAATGGAGTTGCAGCACATGCAGTTTCTGGTCCTACGAGCAAGAGTTGTTTTCTGCTAAGAAGAGTCACTATTGTGCTCCCATTGTCATACACAGAGCAAATAGCTCTCGCGTCTGTTCCCAGCATGCACAGTGTATTGGACTGAAGAGGATCTACTGTTCTTGTCAGGTTCCTAAGCAGAGTTGAACTAGATATGGCCGTGTGTGTAGGAAGCACAGTTCTTTTGTTCTAAGCAAGCTCACTGTTCTGGCCCTATAGGACACATAGTAGAGTAGAAGAGTGCACTTTTCTCAAAAGCAGAGTGTGTTTCTCGTAAGGCGAGCTAGCGTTTGTTTCCAAGTCCAATATGGAGTTGAATCACATGCAGTTTCTCGTCCTACAAACAAGAGTTGTTTTCTGGTAAGAAAAGTCACTATTGCGCTGCCATTGCCATACACAGGACAAATAGCACTGGCGTATTTTCGCAGCAAGTACAGTGTATTGGACGGAAGAGGATCTACTGTACTTGTCAGGTTCCTAAGCAGATTTGAACTAGATATGGCCGTGTGTGTAGGAAGCACAGTTTTTTTGTTCTGAGCGAGCTCACTGGTCGGACGCCATAGGAAACACAGTTGAGTAGATGAGTGCTCTTTTCTCTAAAGCAGAGTGTGTTTCTTGTAATGCGAGCTCGCGTTTGTTTCCCAGTCCTAAATGGAGTTGAGTCTCAGGCAGTTTTTGGTCCACGAGCAAGAGTTGTTTTCTGGTAATAAGAGTCACTATTGCCCTCCAAATGCCATACACAGTGCAAATAGCTCTAGCATCTGTTCCCAGCAAGTATAGTGTATTGGACTGAATAGGAGCTACTGTTCTTGTCAGTTTCCTAATCAGAGTTGAGCTTGATATTTCCCGTGTAGGAAGCACAGTTCTTTTGTTCTGAGCAAGCTCACTGTTTGGACCCCATAAGAAACACAGTAGAGTAGCAGAGTGCTCTTTTCTCTAAAGCAGAGTGTGTTTCTTGTAAGGCGAGCTAGCGTTTGTTTCCCAGTCCTAAATGGAGTTGAATCACATGGAGTTTCTGGTCCTACGAGCAAGAGTTGTTTTCTGGTAAGAAGAGTCACTATTGCGCTGCCATTGCCATACACAGGACAAATAGCACTGGCGTTTTTTCCCAGCAAGTACAGTGTATTGGACTGAAGAGGATCTACTGTTCTTGTCAGGTTCCTAAGCAGAATTGAACTAGATATGGCCGTGTGTGTAGGAAGCACAGTTCTTTTGTTCTGAGCAAGCTCACTGTTTGGACCACATAGGAAACACAGTAGAGTAGAAGAGTGTTCTTTTCTCAAAAGCAGAGTGTGTTTCTTTTAAGGCGAGCTAGCGTTTGTTTCCCAGTCCTAAATGGAGTTAAATCACATGCAATTTCTGGTCCTATGAGCAAGAGTTGTTTTCTGGTAAGGAAAGTAACTATTGAGCTCCCATTGCCATACACAGTGCAAATAGCACTCGCATCTGTTCCCAGCAAATACAGTGTATCAGACTGAAGAGGAGCTACTGTTCTTGTCAGTTTCCTAAGCAGAGTTGAACTAGATATGGTCGGTGTTTGGAGGAAGCACAGTTCTTTTGTTCTGAGCAAGCTCACTGTTTGGACCCCATAGAAAACTCAGTAGAGTAGAAGAGTGCTCTTTTCTCAAAAGGAAAGTGTGTTTCTTGTAAGGCGAGCTAGCGTTTGTTTCCCAGTCCTAAATGGAGTTGAATCCCATGCAGTTTCTGGTCCTACGAGCAAGAGTTGTTTTCTGGTAAGAAGAGTCAATATTGCGCTGCCATTGCCCTACACAGGACAAATAGCACTGGCGTCTGTTCCCAGCAAGTAGAGTGTATTGGACAAAAAGGAGCTACTGTTCTTGTCAGTTTCCTAAGCAGAGCTGAACTAGATATGGTCCGTGTGTGTAGGAAGCACAGTTCTTTTGTTCTGAGCAAGCTCACTGTTTGGACATCATAGGAAACACAGTAGAGTAGAAGAGTGCTCTTTTCTCTAAAGCAGAGTGTGTTTCTTGTAAGGCGAGCTAGCATATGTTTTGCAGTCCTAAATGGAGTGGAATCACATGCAGATTCTGGTCCTATGAGCAAGAGTTGTTTTCTGGTAAGGAAAGTCACTATTGCGCTCCCATTGCCATACACAGTGCAAATAGCACATGCCTCTGTTCCCAGCAAGTACAGTGTATCAGACAGAAGAGGAGCTACTGTTCTTGAAAGTTTCCTAAGCAGAGTTGAACGAGATATGGCCCGTGTGTGTAGGAAGCACAGTTCTTTTGTTCTGAGCAAGCTCACTGTTTGGACCCCATAGGAAACTCAGTAGAGTAGAAGAGTGCTCTTTCTCTAAAGCAGAGTGTGTTTCTTGTAAGGCGAGCTAGCGTTTGTTTCCCAGTCCTAAATGGAGTTGAATCACATGCAGTTTCTGGTCCTATGAGCAAGAGTTGTGTTCTGGTAAGAAGAGTCACTATTGCGCTGCCATTGCCATACACAGGACAAATTCCACTGGCATTTTTTCCCAGCAAGTGCAGTGTATTGGACTGAAGAGGATCTACTGTTCTTGTCAGGTTCCTAAACAGAATTGAACTAGATATGGCCGTGTGTGTAGGAAGCACAGTTCTTTTGTTCTGAGCAAGCTCACTGTTTGGACCACATAGGAAACACAGTAGAGTAGAAGAGTGTTCTTTTCTCAAAAGCAGAGTGTGTTTCTTGTAAGGCGAGCTAGCGTTTGTTTCCCCATCCTAAATGGAGTTGAATCCCATGCAATTTCTGGTCCTACGAGCAAGAGTTGTTTTCTGGTAAGGAAAGTAACTATTGAGCTCCCATTGCCATACACAGTGCAAATAGCACTCGCATCTGTTCCCAGCAAATACAGTGTATCGCACTGAAGAGGAGCTACTGTTCTTGTCAGTTTCCTAAGCAGAGTTGAACTAGATATGGTCGGTGTTTGAAGGAAGCACATTTCTTTTGTTCTGATCAAGCTCACTGTTTGGACCCCATAGGAAACTCAGTAGAGTAGAAGAGTGCTCTTTTCTCAAAAGGAAAGTGTGTTTCTATAAGGCGAGCTAGCGTTTGTTTCCCATTCCTAAATGGAGTTGAATCCCATGCAGTTTCTGGTCCTACGAGCAAGAGTTGTTTTCTGGTAAGAAGAGTCAATATTGCGCTGCCATTGCCCTACACAGGACAAATTGCACTGGCGTCTGTTCCCAGCAAGTAGAGTGTATTGGACAAAAAGGAGCTACTGTTCTTGTCAGTTTCCTAAGCAGAGCTGAACTAGATATGGTCCGTGTGTGTAGGAAGCACAGTTCTTTTGTTCTGAGCAAGCTCACTGTTTGGACACCATAGGAAACACAGTAGAGTTGAAGAGTGCTCTTTTCTCTAAAGCAGAGTGTGTTTCTTGTAAGGCGAGCTAGCGTATGTTTCGCAGTCCTAAATAGAGTGGAATCACATGCAGATTATGGTCCTATGAGCAAGAGTTGTTTTCTGGTAAGGAAAGTCACTATTGCGCTCCCATTGCCATACACAGTGCAAATAGCACATGCCTATGTTCCCAGCAAGTACAGTGCTTCAGACTGAAGAGGAGCTACTGTTCTTGTCAGTTTCCTAAGCAGAGTTGAACTAGATATGGCCCGTGTGTGTAGGAAGCACATTTCTTATGTTCTGAGCAATCTCAGTGTTCTGTCCCTATAGGAAACACAGTAGAGTAGAAGAGTGCACTTTTCTTAAAAGCAGAGTGTGTTTCTTGTAAGGCGAGCTCGCGTTTGTTTCCCAGTCCTAAATGGAGTTGAGTCACATGCAGTTTTTGGTCCTACGAGCAAGAGTTGTTTTCTGGTAAGAAGAGTCACTGTTGCGCTGCAAATGCCATATACAGTGCAAATAGCACTGGCGTCTGTTCCCAGCAAGTACAGTGTTTTGGACTGAATAGGAGCTACTGTTCTTGTCAGTTCCCTAAGCAGACTTGAACTAGATATGGCCGTGTGTGTAGGAAGCACAGTTTTTTTTTTTCTGCGCAAGCTCACTGTTCGGAACACATAAGAAACACAATAGAGTAGAAGAGTGCTCTTTTCTCAAAAGCAGAGTGTGTTTTTGGAAGGCGAGCTAGCGTTTGTTTCCCAGTACTAAATAGAGTTGAGTCACATGCAGTTTTTTGTCCTACGAGCAAGAGTTGTTTTCTGGTAAGACGAGTAACTATTGTGCTCCAATTGCCATACACAGTGCAAATAGCACTCGCGTCTGTTCCCAGCAAGTACAGTGTATTGGACTGAATAGGAGCTACTGTTCTTGTCAGTTTCCTAAGCAGAGTTGAACTAGATATGGTCCGTGTGTGTAGGATGCACTGTTCTTTTGTTCTCAGCAAGCTTACTGTTCTGGCCCTATAGGAAACACAGTAGAGTAGAAGAGTGCTCTTTTCTCAAAAGCAGAGTGTGTTTCTTGTAAGGCGAGCTAGCGTTTGTTTCCCAGTCCTAAATGGAGTTGAATCACAAGCAGTTTCTGGTCCTACGAGCAAGAGTTGTTTTCTGGTAAGGAATTCACTATTGTGCTCCCATTGCCATACACAGTGCAAATAGCACTCGCGTCTGTTCCCAGCAAGTACAGTGTATCGGACTGAAGAGGAGCTACTCTTCTTGTCAGTTTCCAAAGCAGAGTTGAACGAGATATGGCCCGTGCGTGTAGGAAGCAAAGTTCTTTTGTTCTGAGCAAGCTCACTCTTTGGACCCCATAGGAAACACAGTAGAGTAGAAGAGTGCTCTTTTCTCTAAAGCAGAGTGTTTTTCTTGTAAGGTGAGCTCGCGTTTGTTTCCCAGTCCTAAATGGAGTTGAGTCACATGCAGTTTTTGGTCCTATGAGCAAGAGTTGTTTTCTGGAAAGAAGAGTCTCTATTGCGCTCCAAATGCCATACACAGTGCAAATAGTACTCGCGTCTGCTCCCTTCAAGTACAGTGTATTGGACTGATTAGGAGCTACTGTTTTTGTCAGTTTCCTCAGCAGAGTTGAACTAGATATGGTCCGTGTGTAGGAAGCAGAGTTCTTTTGTTCTGAGAAAGCTGAATGTTGGACCCCATAGGAAACACAGTAGAGTAGAAGAGTGCTCTTTTCTCAAAAGCAGAGTGTTTTTCTTGTAAGGCGAGCTAGCGTTTGTTTCCCAGTCCTAAATGGAGTTGAATCACATGCAGTTCCTGGTACTGTGAGCAAAAGTTGTTTTCTGGTAAGAAGAGTCACTATTGTGCTCCCATTGTCATACACAGGGCAAATAGCACTGGCGTCTGTTCTCAGCATGTACAGTGTATTGGACTGAAGAGGATCTACTGTTCTTGTCAGTTTCCTCAGCACAGTTGAACTAGATATGTTCCATGTGTGTAGGAAGCACAGTTCTTTTGTTCTGAGCAAGCTCACTGTTTGGACCCCATTGGAAACACAGTAGAGAAGAAGAGTGCTCTTTTCTCAAAAGCAGAGTTTGTTTCTTGGAAGACGAGCCGAGCTAGCGTTTGTTTCCCAGTCCTAAATGGAGTTGAATCACATGCAGTTTCTGGTCCTAGGAGCAAGAGTTGTTTTCTGGTAAGAAGAGTCACTATTGTGCTCTCATTGTCATTCACAGGGCAAATAGCACTGGCGTCTATTCCCAGCATGTACAGTGTATTGGACTGAAGAGGTTCTACTGTTCTTGTCAGATTCCTAAGCAGAGTTGAACTAGATATGGCCGTGTGTGTAGGAAGCACAGTTCTTTTGTTCTGAGCAAGCTCACTGTTCTGGCCCTATAGGAAACACAGTAGAGTAGAAGAGTGCTCTTTTCTCTAAAGCAGAGTGTGTTTCTTGTAAGGCGAGCTCGCGTTTGTTTCCCATTCCTAAATGGAGTTGAGTCACATGCAGTTTTTGGTCCTACGAGCAAGAGTTGTTTTCTGTTAAGAAGAGTCACTATTGCGCTCCAATTGCCATACACAGCGCAAATAGCACTCGCGTCTGTTCCCAGCAAGTACAGTGTATTGGACTGAATAGGAGCTACTGTTCTTGTCAGTTTCCTAAGAAGAGTTGAACTAGATATGGCCGTGTGTGTAGGTAGCACAGTTCTTTGTCTCAGCAAGCTCACTGTTCTGGCCCTAAAGGAAATACAGTAGAGTAGAAGAGTGCTCTTTTCTCAAAAGCAGAGTGTGTTTCTTGTAAGGCGAGCTAGCGTTTGTTTCCCAGTCCTAAATGGAGTTGAATCACATGCAGTTTCTGGTCTTACAAGCAAGAGTTGTTTTCTGGTAAGGAAGTAACTATTGTGATCCCATTGGAAAACACAGTGCAAATAGCACTCGTGTCTGTTCCCAGCAAGTACAGTGTATCGGACTGAAGATGAGCTACTGTTCTTGTCAGTTTCCTAAGCAGAGTTCAACTAGATATGGTCTGTGTGTAGGAAGCACAGTTTTTTGTTCTGAGCAACCTCACTGTTCTGGCCCTATAGGAAACACAGTAGAGGAGAAGAGTGCTCTTTTCTCTAAATCAGAGTGTGTTTCTTGTAAGGCGAGCTAGAGTTTGTTTCCCAGTCCTAAATGGAGTTGAATCAAATGCAGTTTCTGGTCCTAGGAGCAAGAGTTGTTTTATGGTAAGAATAGTCACTATTGCGCTGCCATTGCCATACACAGGACAAATAGCACTGGCGTATGTTCCCAGCAAGTACAGTGTATTGGACTGAAGAGGATCTGCTGTTCTTGTCAGGTTCCTAATCAGAATTGAACTAGATATGGCCGTGTGTGTAGGAAGCACAGTTCTTTTGTTCTGAGCAAGCTCACTCTTCTGGCCCTACAGGAAACACAGTAGAGTAGAAGAGTGCTCTTTCCTCAAAAGCAGAGTGTGTTTCTTGTAAGGCAAGCTAGCGTTTGTTTCCCAGTCCTAAATGGAGTTGAGTCACATGCAGTTTTTTGTCCTATGAGCAAGAGTTGTTTTCTGGTAAGATGAGTCACTATTGTGCTCCTATTGCCATACACAGTGCAAATAGCACTCGCGTCTATTCCCAGAAAGTACAGTGTATTGGACTGAATAGGAGCTACTGTTCTTGTCAGTTTCCTAAGCAGAGTTGAACTAGATATGGTCCGTGTGTAGGATGCACTGTTCTTTTGTTCTCAGCAAGCTCACTGTTCTGGCCCTATGGGAAAAACAGTAGAGTAGAAGATTGCTCTTTTCTCAAAAGCAGAGTGTGTTTCTTGTAAGGTGAGCTAGCGTTTGTTTCCCAGTCCTAAATGGAGTTGAATCACATGCAGTTTCTGGTCCTACGAGCAACAGTTGTTTTCTGGTAAGGAAGTCACTATTGTGCTCCCATTGCCATAGACAGTGCAAATAGCACTCGCGTCTGTTCCCAGCAAGTACAGTGTATCGGACTGAAGAGAGGCTACTGTTTTTGTCAGTTTCCTAAGCAGAGTTGAACGAGATATGGCCCGTGTGTGTAGGAAGCACAGTTCTTTTGTTCTGAGCAAGCTCACTTTTTGGACCTCATAGGAAACACAGTAGAGTAGAAGAGTGCTCTTTTCTCAAATGCAGAGTGTGTTTCTTGTAAGGCGAGCTAGCGTTTGTTTCCCAGTCCTAAATGGAGTTGAATCCCATGCACTTACTGGTCCTACGAGCAAGAGTTGTTTTCTGGTAAGAAGAGTCACTATTGTGCTGCCGTTGCCATACACAGGACAAATAGCACTGTTGTCTGTTCCCAGCAGTACAGTGTATTGGACTGAAGAGGATCTACTGTTCTTCTCAGGTTCCTAAGCAGAATTGACCTAGGTGTGGTGGTGTGTGTAGGAAGCACGGTTTTTTTGTTCTGAGCAAGCTCACTGTTCGGACCTCATAGGAAACACAGTAGAGTAGAAGAGTGCTCTTTTCTCAAAAGCAGAGTGTGTTTCTTGTAAGGCGAGCTAGCGTTTGTTTCCTAGTCCTAAATGGAGTTCAATCACAGGCAGTTTCCAGTCCAATGAGCAAGAGTTGTTTTCTGGTAAGGAAAGTCACTATTTTGCTCATATTGCCATTAACAGTGTAAATGGCACTCGCGTCTGTTCCCAGCAAGTACAGTGTATTGGACTGAATAGGAGCTACTGTTCTTGTCAGTTTCCTAAGCAGAGTTGATTTGATATGGCCGTGTGTGTAGAAAGCACAGTTCTTTTGTTCTGAGCAAGCTCACTGTTTGGACCCCTTGGAAACACAGTAGAGTAGAAGAGTGCTCTTTTCTCAAAAGCAGAGTGTGTTTCTTATAAGGCGAGCCGAGCTAGCGTTTGTTTCCCAGTCCTAAATGGAGTTGAATCACATGCAGTTTCTGGTATTATGAGCAAGAGTTGTTTTTTGGTAAGAAGAGTCACTATTGTTCTCCCATTGTCATACACAGGGCAAATAGCACTGGTGTCGGTTCCCAGCATGTACAGTGTATTGGACTGAAGAGGATCTACTGTTCTTGTCAGTTTCCTCAGCAGAGTTGAACTAGATATGATCCGTGTGTGTAGGAAGCACAGTTCTTTTGTTCTGAGCAAGCTCACTTTTTGGACACCATTGGAAACACAGTAGAGTAGAAGAGTGCTCTTTTCTCAAAATCAGAGTGTGTTTCTTGTAAGGCGAGCCGGGCTAGCGTTTGTTTCCCAGTCCTAAATGGAGTGGAATCACATGCAGTTTCTGGTCCTACGAGCAAGAGTTGTTTTCTGGTAAGAAGAGTCACTATTGTGCTCCCATTTTCATACACAGGGCAAATAGCACTGGCGTCCGTTCCCAGCATGTACAGTGTATTGGACTGAAGAGGATCTACTGTTCTTGTCAGGTTCCTAAGCAGAGTTGAACTAGATATGGCCGTGTGTGTAGGAAGCACAGTTCTTTTGTTCTGAGCAAGATCACTGCTCTGGCCATATAGGAAACACAGTAGAGTAGAAGAGAGCTCTTTTCTCTAAAGCAGAGTGTGTTTCTTGTAAGGCAAGCTAGCATTTGTTTCCTAGTCCTAAATGGAGTTCAATCACAGGCAGTTTCCGGTCCAATGAGCAAGAGTTGTTTTCTGGTAAGGAAAGTCACTATTGTGCTCATATTGCCATACACAGTGCAAATAGCACTCGTGTCTGTTCCCAGCAAGTACAGTGTATTGGACTGAATAGGAGCTACTGTTCTTGTCAGTTTCCTAAGCAGAGATGAAGTAGTTATGGCCGTGTGTGTAGGAAGCACAGTTCTTTTGTTCTGAGCAAGCTCACTGTTCAGGCCCTATAGGAAACACAGTAGAGTAGAAAAGTGCTCTTTTCTCAAAAGCAGAGTGTGTTTCTTGTAAGGCGAGCTAGTGTTTGTTTCCCAGTCCTAAATGGAGTTGAATCACATGCAGATTCTGGTCCTACGAGCAAGAGTTGTTTTCTGGTAAGAAGATTCACTATTGCGCTGCCATTGCCAAACACAGGACAAATAGCACTGGCGTCTGTTCCCAGCAAGTACAGTGTATTGGACTGAAGAGGATCTACTGTTCTTGTCAGATTCCTAAGCAGAATTGAACTAGGTATGGCGGTGTGTGTAGGAAGCACGGTATTTTTGTTCTGAGCAAGCTCACTGTTCGGACCTCATAGGAAACACAGTAGAGTAGAAGAGTGCTATTTTCTCAAAAGCAGAGTGTGTTTCTTGTAAGGCGAGCTAGCATTTGTTTCCTAGTCCTAAATGGAGTTCAATCACAGGCAGTTTCCGGTCCAATGAGCAAGAGTTGTTTTCTGGTAAGGAAAGTCACTATTGTGCTCATATTGACATACACAGTGCAAATAGCACTCGCGTCTGTTCCTATCAATTACAGTGTATTGGACTGAATAGGAGCTACTGTTCTTGTCAGTTTCCTAAGCAGAGTTGAACTAGTTATGGCCGTGTGTGTAGGAAGCACAGTTTTTTTGTTCTGAGCAAGCTCACTGTTCGGAAACCTTAGGAAACACAGTAGAGTATAGAGTGCTCTTTTCTCAAAAGCAGAGTGTGTTTCTAGGAAGGCGACCTAGCGATGGTTCCCAGTCATAAATGGAGTTGAGTCACATGCAGTTTTTGGTCCTACTAGCAAGAGTTGTTTTCTGGTAAGAAGAGTCACTGTTGCGCTCCAATAGCCATACACAGTGCAAATAGCACTCGCGTCTGTTCCCCGCAATTACAGTGTATTGGACTGAAGAGGAGCTACTGTTCTTGTCAGTTTCCTAAGCAGAGTTGAACTAGATAGGGCCCGTGTGTGTAGGAAGCACAGATCTTTTGTTCTGAGCAATCTCACTGTTCTGACCCCATAGGAAACACAGTAGAGTAGAAGAGTGCTCTTTTCTCAAAAGCAGAGTGTGTTTCTTGTAAGGCGAGCTAGCATTGGTTTCCCAGTCCTAAATTGAGTTGAATCACATGCAGTTTCTGGTACTACGAGCAAGAGTTGTTTTATGGTAAGGAAAGTCACTATTGCGCTCCCATTTCCATATACAGTGCAAATAGCACTGGCGTCTGTTCCCAGCAAATATCACATGCGTCTGTTCCCTGCAAGTACAGTGTATCAGACTGAAGAGGAGCTACTGTTCTTGTCAGTTTCCTAAGCAGAGTTGAACTAGATATGGCCGTGTTTGTAGGAAGCACAGTTTTTTTGTTCTGAGCAAGCTCACTGTTCGGAACACATAGGAAACAGTAGAGTAGAAGAGTGCTCTTTTCTCAAAAGCAGAGTGTGTTTCTTGGAAGGCGAGCTAGCGTTTGTTTCCCAGTCCTAAATGGAGTTGAGTCACATGCAGTTTTTTGTCCTACGAGCAAGAGTTGTTTTCTGGTAAGACGAGTCACTATTGTGCTCCAATTGCCATACACAGTGCAAATAGCACTCGCGTCTCTTCCCAGCAAGTACAGTGTATTGGACTGAATAGGAGCTACTGTTCTTGTCAGTTTCCTAAGCAGAGTTGAACTAGATATGGTCCATGTGTGTAGGAAGCACAATTCTTTTGTTCTCAGCAAGCTCACTGTTCTGGCCCTATAGAAAACACAGTAGAGTAGAAGAGTGCTCTTTTCTCAAAAGCAGAGTGTGTTTCTTGTAAGGCGAGCTAGCGTTTGTTTCGCAGTCCTAAATGGAGTTGAATCACATGCAGTTTCTGGTCCTACGAGCAAGAGTTGGTTTCTGGTAAGGAAGTCACTATTGTGCTCCCATTGTCATACACAGTGCAAATAGCACTCGCGATTGTTCCCAGCAAGTACAGTGTATCGGACTGAAGAGGAGCTACTGTTCTTGTCAGTATACTAAGCAGAGTTGAACTAGATATGGCCCGTGTGTGTAGGAAGCACAGTTCTTTTGTTCTGAGGAAGCTCACTGTTTGGACCCCATAGGAAACAGAGTAGAGTAGAAGAGTGCTCTTTTCTCTAAAGCAGAGTGTGTTTCTTATAAGGCGAGCTGGCGTTTGTTTCCCAGTCCTAAGTGGAGTTGAATCACATGCAGTTTCTGGTCCTACGAGCAAGAGTTGTTTTATGGTAAGAAGAGTCACTATTGTGCTGCCATTGCCATACACAAGACAAACAGCACTGTTGTCTGTTCCCAGCAGTACAGTGTATTGGACTGAAGAGGATCTACTGTTCTTGTCAGGTTCCTAAGCAGAATTGAACTAGGTATGGCCGTGTGTGTAGGAAGCACAGTTCTTTTGTTCTGAGCTAGTTCACTGTTTGGACCTCTTAGGAAACACAATAGAGTAGAAGAGTGCTTTTTTCTCTAAATCAGAGTGTGTTTCTTGTAAGTCGAGTTAGTGTTTGTTTCCCACTCCTAAATGGAGATGAATCACATGCAGTTTCTGGTCCTACGAGCAAGAGTTGTTTTCTGGTAAGAAGAGTCACTATTGTGCTCCCATTGTCATACAAAGGGCAAATAGCACACGCGTCTGTTCCCAGCATGTACAGTGTATTGGACTGAAGAGGATCTACTGTTCTTGTCAGGTTCCTAATCAGAATTGAACTAGGTGTGGAGGTGTGTGTAGGAAGCACGTTTTTTTTTGTTCTGAGTAAGCTCACTGTTCGGACCTCATAGGAAACACAGTAGAGTAGAAGAGTGCTCTATTCTCAAAAGCAGAGTGTGTTTCTTGTAAGGCGAGCTAGAGTTTGTTTCCTAGTCCTAAATGAAGTTGAATCACATGCAGTTTCTGGTCCTACGAGCAAGAGTTGTTTTATGGTAAGAAGAGTCACTATTGCGCTGCCATTGCCATACACAGGACAAATAGCACTGGCGTCTCTTCCCAGCAAGTACAGTGTATTGGACTGAAGAGGATCTACTGTTCTTGTCAGGTTCCTAAGCAGACTTGAACTAGATATGGCCCATGTGTAGGAAGCACAGTTCTTTTGTTCTGAGCAAGCTCACAGTTTGGACCACATAGGAAACTCAGTAGAGTAGAAGGGTGCTCTTTTCTCAAAAGCAAAGTGTGTTTCATGTAAGGCAAGCTAGCATTTTTTTCCCAGTGCTAAATGGAGTTGAATCCCATGCAGTTTCTGGTCCGACGAGCAAGAGTTGTTTTCTGGTAAGAAGAGTCAATATTGCGCTGCCATTGCCCTACACAGGACAAATAGCACTGGCGTCTGTTCCCAGCAAGTACAATGTATTGGACTGAAGAGGAGCTTCTGTTCTTGTCAGTTAACTAGGCAGAGCTGAACTAGATATGGTCCGTGTGTGTAAGAAGCACAGTTCTTTTGTTCTGAGCAAGCTCACTTCTTGGACCCCATAGGAAACACAGTAGAGTAGAGGAGTGCTCTTTTCTCAAAAGCAGAGTGTGTTTTTAGAAGGAGAGCTAGCGTTTGTTTCCCAGTCTTAAATGGAGTTGAGTCACATGCAGTTTGTTGTCCTACGAGCAAGAGTTGTTTTCTGGTAAGACGAGTCACTATTGTGCTCCAATTGCCATACACAGTGCAAATAGCACTCGCTTGTGTTCCGAGCAAGTACAGTGTATTGGACTGAAGAGGAGCTACTGTTCTTGTCAGTTTCCTAAGCAGAGTTGAACTAGATATGGCCCGTGTGTGTAGGAAGCACAGTTCTTTTGTTCTGAGCAAGATCACTGTTTGGACCCCATAGGAAACACAGTAGAGTAGAAGAGTGCTCTTTTCTCAAAAGCAGAGTGTGTTTCATGTAAGGCGAGCTAGCATTTGTTTCCCAGTCCTAAATGGAGTTGAATCACATGCAGTTTCTGGTCCTACGAACAAGAGTTGTTTTCTGGTAAGGAAAGTCACTATTGTGCTCCCATTGCCATACACAGTGCAAATAGCCCTCACGTCTGTTCCCAGAAAGTACAGTGTATCGGACTGAAGAGGATCTACTGTTCTTGTCAGGTTCCTAAGCAGACTTGAACTAGATGTGGCAATGTTTGTAGGAAGCACAGTTTTTTTGTTCTGAGCAAGCTCACTGTTCGGAACACATAGGAAACGTTAGAGTAGAAGAGTGCTCTTTTCTCTAAAGCAGAGTGTGTTTCTTGTAAGGCGAGCTAGCGTTTGTTTCCCAGTCCTAAATGGAGTGGAATCACATGCAGTTTCTGGTCCTATGAGCAAGAGTTGTTTTCTGGTAAGGAAAGTCACTATTGCGCTCCCATTGCCATACACAGTGCAAATAGCACATGCGTCTGTTCCCAGCAAGTACAGTGTATCAGACTGAAGAGGAGCTACTGTTCTTGTCAGTTTCCTAAGCAGAGTTGAACTAGATATGGCCCGTGTGTGTAGGAAGCACAGTTCTTATGTTCTGAGCAAGCTCACTGTTCTGGCCCTATAGGAAACACAGTAGAGTAGAAGAGTGCACTTTTCTTAAAAGCAGAGTGTGTTTCTTTTAAGGCGAGCTCGCGTTTGTTTCCCAGTCCTAAATGGAGTTGAGTCACATGCAGTTTTTTGTCCTACGAGCAAGAGTTGTTTTCTGGTAAGAAGAGTCACTGTTGCGCTCCAAATGCCATATACAGTGAAAATAGCACTCGCGTCTGTTCCCAGCAAGTACAGTGTATTGGACTGAAGAGGAGCTACTGTTCTTGTCAGTTTCCTAAGCAGAGTTGAAGTAGATATGGCCCGTGTGTGTAAGAAGCACAGTTCTTTTGTTCTGAGCAAGCTCACTGTTTAGACCCCATTGGAAACACAGTAGAAGTAGAAGAGTGCTCTTTTCTCAAAAGCAGAGTGTGTTTCATGTAAGGCGAGCTAGCATTTGTTTCCCAGTTATAAATGGAGTTGAATCACATGCAGTTTCTGGTACTACGAGCAAGAGTTGTTTTATGGTAAGGAAAGTCACTATTGCGCTCCCATTGCCATACACAGTGCAAATAGCACATGCGTCTGTTCCCAGCAAGTACAGTGTGTCGGATTGAAGAGGATATACTGTTCTTGTCAGGTTCCTAAGCAGAGTTGAACTAGATATGGCATGTTTGTTCAAAGCACAGTTTTTTTGTTATGAGCAAGCTCACTGTTCGGAACACATAGGAAACAGTAGAGTAGAAGAATGTGCTTTTCTCAAAAGCAGAGTGTGTTCCTTGTAAGGCGAGCTAGCGTTTGTTTCCCAGTCCTAAATGGAGTGAATCACATGCAGTTTCTGGTCCTATGAGCAAGAGTTGTTTTCTGGTAAGGAAAGTCACTATTGCGCTCCCATTGCCATACACAGTGCAAATAGCACTCGCGTCTGTTCCCAGCAAGTACAGTGTATCAGACTGAAGAGGAGCGACTTTTCTTGTCAGTTTCCTAAGCAGAGTTGAAGTAGATATGGCCCGTGTGTGTAGGAAGCACAGTTCTTTTGTTCTGAGCAAGCTCACTGTTCTGGCCCTATAGGAAACACAGTAGCGTAGAAGAGTGCTCTTTTCTCAAAAGCAGAGTGTGTTTCTTGTAAGGCGATCTAGCGTTTGTTTCCTAGTCCTAAATGGAGTTGAATCACATGCAATTTCAGGTCCTACGAACAAGAGTTCTTTTCTGGTAAGGAAAGTCTCATTGCGCTCCCATTGCCATACACATTGCAAATAGCACTCGTGTCTGTTCCCAGCAAGTACATTGTATTGGACTGGATAGGTACTACTGTTCTTGACAATTTCCTAAGCAGAGTTGAACTAGATATGATCCGTGTTTGTAGGAAGCACAGTTCTTTTGTTCTTTGCAAGCCCACTGTTTGGACCCCATAGGAAACACAGTAGAGCAGAAGAGTGCTCTTTTCTCTAAAGCAGAGTGTGTTTCTTGTAAGGCGAGCTAGCGTTTGTTTCGCAGTCCTAAATGGAGTTGAATCCCATTCAGTTTCTGGTACTACGAGCAAGAGTTGTTTTCTGGTAAAAAGAGTCACTATTGCACTGCCATTGCCATACACAGGACAAATAGCACTGGCGTCTGTTCGCAGCAAGTACAGTATATTGGGCTAATGAGGATCCATTGTTCTTGTCAGGTTCCTAAGCAGACTTGACCTAGATATGGCCGTGTGTGTACGAAGCACAGTTTTTTTGTTCTGAGCAAGCTCACTGTTCGGACCCATTAGGAAACACAGTAGAGTAGAAGAGTGCTTTTTTCTCAAAAGCAGAGTGTGTTTCTTTTAAGGCGAGCTAGCGTTTGTTTCCCATTCCTAAATGGAGTGGAATCACATGCTGTTTGTGTTCCTACGAGCAAGAGTTGTTTTCTGGTAAGGAAAGTCACTATTGTGCTCCCATTGCCATACACAGTGCAAATAGCCCTCCCATTTGTTACCAGCAAGTACAGTGTATTAGAAAGAAGAGGAGCTACTGTTCCTCTCAGTTTCCTAAGCACAGTTGAACTACATATGGCTCGTGTTTGTAGGAAGCACAGTTCTTTTTTTCTGAGCAAGCTCACTGTTCTGGCCCTATAGGAAACACAGTAGAGTAGAAGAGTGCTCTTTTCTCAAAAGCAGAGTGTGTTTCATGTAAGGCAAGCTAGCAATTGTTTCCCAGACCTAAATGGAGTTGAATCACATGCAGTTTCTGGTCCTATGAGCAAGAGTTGTTTTATGGTAAGGAAAGTCACTATTGTGCTCCCATTGCCCTACACAAGGCAAATAGCATTCGCGTCTTTTCCCAGCAAGTACAGTGTATTGGACTGAATAGGAGCTACTGTTCTTGTCAGTTTACTAAGCAGAGTTGAACTAGATATGGCCGTGTGTGTAGGAAGCACAGTTCTTTTGTTCTGAACAAGCTCACTGTTTGGACCCCATAGGAAACACAGTAGAGTAGAAGAGTGCTCTTTTCTCAAAAGCAGAGTGTGTTTCTTGTAAGGCGAGCTAGCGTTTGTTTCCCAGTCCTAAATGGAGTTGAATCACATGGAGTTTCTGGTCCTTCAAGCAAGAGATGTTTTCTGGTAAGAAGAGTCACTATTGCGCTGCCATTGCCATACACAGGACAAATAGCACTGGCGTCTTTTCCAAGCAAGTACAGTGTATTGGACGAAAGAGGATCTACTGTTCTTGTAAGGTTCCTAATCAGACTTGAACTAGATATGGCCTTGTGTGTAGGAAGCACAGTTTCTTTGTTCTGAGCAAGCTCACTGTTCGGACCCCATAGGGAACACAGTAGAGTAGAAGAGTGCTCTTTTCTCTAAAGCAGAGTGTGTTTCTTATAAGGCAAGCTAGCGTTTGTTTCCCAGTCCTAAATGGAGTTGAATCCCATGCAGTTTCTGTTCCTACGAGCAAGAGTTGTTTTCTGGTAAGGAAAGTAACTATTGAGCTCCCATTGCCATACACAGTGCAAATAGCACTCGCGTCTGTTCCCAGCAAATACAGTGTATTGGACTGAAGAGGATCTACTGTTCTTGTCAGGTTCCTAAGCAGAATTGAACTAGATATGGCCGTGTGTGTAGGAAGCACAGTTCTTTTGTTCTGAGCAAGTTCAGTGTTTGGACTCCATAGGAAACACAGTAGAGTAGATGTGTGCTCTTTTCTCAAAAGCAGAGTGTGTTTCTTGTAAGGTGAGCTAGCGTTTGTTTCCCAGTCCTATATGGAGTTGAGTCACATGCAGTTTTTTGTCCTACGAGCAAGAGTTGTTTTCTGGTAAGACGAGTCACTATTGTGCTCTAATTGCCATACACAATGAAAATAGCACTCGCGTCTCTTCCCCGCAAGTACAGTGTATTGGACTGAAGAGGATCTACTGTTCTTGTCAGTTTCCTAAGCAGAGTTGAACTAGATATGGTCGGTGTGTGTAGGAAGCACAGTTCTTTGTTCTGAGCAAGCTCAATGTTCGGACCCCATAGAAACACAGTAGAGTAGAAGAGTGCACTTTTCTCAAAAGCAGAGTGTGTTTCATGTAAGGCGAGCTAGCATTTGTTTCCCAGACCTAAATGGAGTTGAATCACATGCAGTTTCTGGTCCTATGAGCAAGAGTTGTTTTATGGTAAGGAAAGTCACTATTGTGCTCCCATTGCCCTACACAAGGCAAATAGCACTCGCGTCTTTTCCCAGCAAGTACAGTGTATTGGACTGAATAGGAGCTACTGTTCTTGTCAGTTTACTAAGCAGAGTTGAACTAGATATGGCCGTGTGTGTAGGAAGCACAGTTCTTTTGTTCTGAGCAAGTTCACTGTTTGGACCCCATAGGAAACACAGTAGAGTAGAAGAGTGCTCTTTTCTCTAAAGCAGAGTGTGTTTCTTGTAAGGGGAGCTAGCGTTTGTTTCCCAGTCCTAAATGGAGTGGAATCACATGCAGTTTCTGTACCTACGAGCAAGAGTTGTTTTCTGGTAAAGAAAGTCACTATTGTGCTCCCATTGCCATACACAGTGCAAATAGCCCTCCCATCTCTTCCCAGCAAGTACAGTGTATTGGACTGAAGAGGAGCTACTGTTCTTCTCAGTTTCCTAAGCAGAGTTGAATTAGATATGGCCCGTGTGTAGGAAGCACAGTTCTTTTTTTCTGAGCAAGCTCACTGTTCTGGCCCTATAGGAAACACAGTAGAGTAGAAGAGTGCTCTTTTCTCAAAAGCAGAGTGTGTTTCTTGTAAAGCGAGCTAGAGTTTGTTTCCCAGGCCTAAATGGAGTTGAATCACATGCAGTTTCTGGTACTACGAGCAAGAGTTGTTTTCTGGTAAGAAGAGTCACTATTGCGCTGCCATTGCCATACACAGGACAAATAGCACTGGAGTCTGTTCCCAGCAAGTACAGTGTATTGGACTGAAGAGGATCTACTGTTCTTGTCAGGTTCCTAAGCAGAGTTGAACTAGATATGTCCCGTGTGTAGGAAGCACAGTTCTTTTGTTCTGAGCAAGCTCACTGTTCTGGCCCTATAGGAAACACAGTAGACTAGAAGAGTGCTCTTTTCTCTAAAGCAGAGTGTGTTTCTTGTAAGGTGAGCTAGCTTTTGTTTCCCAGTCCTAAATGGAGTTGAAACACTTGCAGTTTCTGGTCCTATGAGCAAGAGTTTTTTTATGGTAAGAAGAGTCACTATTGCGCTGCCATTGCCATACACAGGACAAATAGCACTGGCGTCTGTTCCCTGCAAGTACAGTATATTGGACTGAAGAGGATCTACTGTTCTTGTCAGGTTCCTAAACAGAATTGAACTAGATATGGTCATGTGTACGAAGCACAGTTCTTTTGTTCTGAGCAAGCTCACTTTTCGGACCCCATAGGGAGCACAGTAGAGTAGAAGAGTGCTCTTTTCTCAAAAGCAGAGTGTGTTTCTTGTAAGGCGACCTTGCGTTTCTTTCCAGTCCTAAATGGAGTGGAATCACATGCAGTTTCTGGTCCTACGAGCAAGAGTTGTTTTCTGGTAAGGAAAGTCACTATTGCGCTCCCATTGCCATACACAGTGCAAATAGCACATGCGTCTGTTCCCAGCAAGTACAGTGTATTGAAATGAAGAGGAGCTACTGTTCTTGTCAGGTTCCTAAGCAGAGTTGAACCTGATATGGCCCGTGTGTGTAGGAAGCACAGTTCTTATGTTCTGAGCAAGCTCACTGTTCTGGCCCTATAGGAAACACAGTAGAGAAGAAGAGTGCTCTTTTCTCAAAAGCGGAGTGTGTTTCTTGTAAGGCGAGCTAGCGTTTGTTTCCTAGTCCTAAATGGAGTTGAATCACATGCAGTTTCAGGTCCTACGATCAAGAGTTCTTTTCTGGTAAGGAAAGTCACATTGCGCTCCCATTGCCATACACAGTGCAAATAGCACTCACCTCTGTTCCCAGCAAGTACAGTGTATTGGACTGGATAGGTGCTAAAGTTCTTGTCAGTTTCCTAAGCAGAGTTTAACTAGATATGATCCGTGTTTGTAGGAAGCACAGTTCTTTTGTTCTTTGCAAGCTCACTGTTTGGACCCCATAGGAAACACAGTAGAGTAGAAGAGTGCTCTTTTCTCTAAAGCAGAGTGTATTTCTTGTAAGGCGTGCTAGTGTTTGTTTCGCAGTCCTAAATGAGTTGAATCCCATGCAGTTTCTGATCCTACCAGCAAGAGTTGTTTTATGGTAAGAAGAGTCACTATTGCACTGCCATTGCCATACACAGGATAAATAGCACTGGCATCTGTTCGCAGCAAGTACAGTATATTGGGCTAATGAGGATCCATTGTTCTTGTCAGGTTCCTAAGCAGACTTGAACTAGATATGGCCGTGTGTGTATGAAGCACAGTTTTTTTGTTCTGAGCAAGCTCACTGTTCGGACCCATTAGGAAACACAGTAGAGTAGAAGAGTGCTTTTTTCTCAAAAGCAGAGTGTGTTTCTTTTAAGGCGAGCTAGCGTTTGTTTCCCATTCCTAAATGGAGTGGAATCACATGCTGTTTGTGTTCCTACGAGCAAGAGTTGTTTTCTGGTAAGGAAAGTCACTATTGTGCTCCCATTGCCATACACAGTGCAAATAGCCCTCCCATTTGTTACCAGCAAGTACAGTGTATTAGAAAGAAGAGGAGCTACTGTTCCTCTCAGTTTCCTAAGCACAGTTGAACTACATATGGCTCGTGTTTGTAGGAAGCATAGTTCTTTTTTTCTGAGCAAGCTCACTGTTCTGGCCCTATAGGAAACACAGTAGAGTAGAAGAGTGCTCTTTTCTCAAAAGCAGAGTGTGTTTCATGTAAGGCAAGCTAGCATTTGTTTCCCAGACCTAAATGGAGTTGAATCACATGCAGTTTCTGGTCCTATGAGCAAGAGTTGTTTTATGGTAAGGAAAGTCACTATTGTGCTCCCATTGTCCTACACAAGGCAAATAGCACTCGCGTCTTTTCCCAGCAAGTACAGTGTATTGGACTGAATAGGAGCTACTGTTCTTGTCAGTTTACTAAGCAGAGTTGAACTAGATATGGCCGTGTGTGTAGGAAGCACAGTTCTTTTGTTCTGAACAAGCTCACTGTTTGGACCCCATAGGAAACACAGTAGAGTAGAAGAGTGCTCTTTTCTCTAAAGCACAGTGTGTTACTTGAAAGGCGAGCTACCGTTTGTTTCCCAGTCCTAAATGGAGTGGAATCACATGCAGTTTCTGGTCCTACGAGCAAGAGTTGTTTTCTGGTAAAGAAAGTCACTATTGCGCTCCCATTGCCATACACAGTGCAAATAGCCCTAGCGTCTGTTCCCAGCAAGTACAGTGTATTGGACTGAAGAGGAGCTACTGTTCTTCTCAGTTTCCTAAGCAGAGTTGAACTAGATATGGCCCGTGTGTAGGAAGCACAGTTCTTTTTTTCTGAGCAAGCTCACTGTTCTGGTCCTATAGGAAACACAGTAGAGTAGAAGAGTGCTCTTTTCTCAAAAGCAGAGTGTGTTTCTTGTAAAGCGAGCTAGAGTTTGTTTCCCAGGCCTAAATGGAGTTGAATCACATGCAGTTTCTGGTTCTACGAGCAAGAGTTGTTTTCTGGTAAGAAGAGTCAATATTGCGCTGCCATTGCCATACACAGGACAAATAGCACTGGAGTCTGTTCCCAGCAAGTACAGTGTATTGGACTGAAGAGGATCTACTGTTCTTGTCAGGTTCCTAAGCAGATTTGAACTAGATATGGCCCGTGTGTAGGAAGCACAGTTCTTTTGTTCTGAGCAAGCTCACTGTTCTGGCCCTATAGGAAACACAGTAGACTAGAAGAGTGCTCTTTTCTCTAAAGCAGAGTGTGTTTCTTGTAAGGTGAGCTAGCTTTTGTTTCCCAGTCCTAAATGGAGTTGAAACACTTGCAGTTTCTGGTCCTATGAGCAAGAGTTGTTTTATGGTAAGAAGAGTCACTATTGCGCTGCCATTGCCATACACAGGACAAATAGCACTGGCGTCTGTTCCCAGCAAGTACAGTATATTGGACTGAAGAGGATCTACTGTTCTTTTCAGGTTCCTAAACAGAATTGAACTAGATATGGTCATGTGTACGAAGCACAGTTCTTTTGTTCTGAGCAAGCTCACTGTTCGGACCCCATAGGGAGCACAGTAGAGTAGAAGAGTGCTCTTTTCTCAAAAGCAGAGTGTGTTTCTTATAAGGCGAGCTTGCATTTGTTTCCAGTCCTAAATGGAGTGGAATCACATGCAGTTTCTGGTCCGACGAGCAAGAGTTGTTTTCTGGTAAGGAAAGTCACTATTGTGCTCCCATTGCCATACACAGTGCAAATAGCACATGCGTCTGTTCCCAGCAAGTACAGTGTATTGGAATGAAGAGGAGCTACTGTTCTTGTCAGGTTCCTAAGCAGAGTTGAACTCGATATGGCCCGTGTGTGTAGGAAGCACAGTTCTTATGTTCTGAGCAAGCTCACTGTTCTGGCCCTATAGGAAACACAGTAGAGAAGAAGAGTGCTCTTTTCTCAAAAGCGGAGTGTGTTTCTTGTAAGGCGAGCTAGCGTTTGTTTCCTAGTCCTAAATGGAGTTGAATCACATGCAGTTTCAGGTCCTACGATCAAGAGTTCTTTTCTGGTAAGGAAAGTCATATTGCGCTCCCATTGCCATACACAGTGCAAATAGCACTCGCCTCTGTTCCCAGCAAGTACAGTGTATTGGACTGGATAGGTACTAATGTTCTTGTCAGTTTCCTAAGCAGAGTTGAATTAGATATGATCCATGTTTGTAGGAAGCACAGTTCTTTTGTTCTTTGCAAGCTCACTGTTTGGACCCCATAGGAAACACAGTAGAGTAGAAGAGTGCTCTTTTCTCTAAAGCAGAGTGTATTTCTTGTAAGGCGTGCTAGCGTTTGTTTCGCAGTCCTAAATGGAGTTGAATCCCATGCAGTTACTGGTACTACGAGCAACAGTTGTTTTATGGTAAGAAGAGTCACTATTGCACTGCCATTGCCATACACAGGACAAATAGCACTGGCATCTGTTCGCAGCAAGTACAGTGTATTGGGCTGAAGAGGATCTACTGTTCTTGTCAGGTTCCTAAGCAGACTTGAACTAGATATGCCAGTGTGTGTGTAGGAAGCACAGTTTTATTTTCTGAGCAAGCTCACTGTTCGGACCCCATAGAAAACACAGTAGAGTAGAAGAGTGCTTTTTTCTCAAAAGCAGGGTGTGTTTCTTTTAAGGCGAGCTAGCGTTTGTTTCCCATTCCTAAATGGAGTGGAATCACATGCAGTTTGTGTTCCTACGAGCAAGAGTTGTTTTCTGGTAAGGAAAGTCACTATTGTGCTCCCATTGCCATACACAGTGCAAATAGCCCTCCCATCTGTTCCCAGCAAGTACAGTGTATTGGACTGAAGAGGCGCTACTGTTCTTCTCAGATTCATAAGCAGCATTGAACTAGATATGGCCCGTGTGTGTAGGAAGCACAGTTCTTTTTTTCTGAGCAAGCTCACTGTTCTGGCCCTATAGGAAACACAGTAGAGTATAAGAGTGCTCTTTTCTCAAAAGCAGAGTGTGTTTTTGTAAAGCGAGCTAGAGTTTGTTTCCCAGTCCTAAATGGAGTTGAATCACATGCAGTTTCTGGTCCACGAGCAAGAGTTGTTTTCTGGTAAGAAGAGTCACTATTGCGCTGCCATTGCCATACACAGGACAAATAGCACTGGCGTCTGTTCCCAGCAAGTACAGTGTATTGGACTGAAGAGGGTCTACTGTTCTTCTCAGTTTCCTAAGCAGAATTGAACTAGATATGGCCGTGTGTGTAGGAAGCGCAGTTCTTTTGTTTTGAGAAAGCTCACTGTTCGGACACTATAGGAAACACAGTAGAGTAGAAGAGTGCTCTTTTCTCAAAAGCAGAGTTTGTTTCTTGTAAGGCAAGCTAGCATTTGTTTCCAAGTCCTAAATGGAGTTGAATCACATGCAGTTTCTGGTCCTACGAGCAAGACTTGTTTTCTGGTAAGGAAAGTCACTATTGTGCTCCCATTGCCATACACAGTGCAAATAACACTCGCGTCTGTTCCCAGCACGTACAGTGTATCGGACTGAAGAGGAGCTACTGTTCTTGTCAGTTTCCAAAGCAGAGTGGAACTAGTTATGGCCCGTGTGTAGGAAGCACAGTTCTTTTGTTCTGAGCAAGCTCACTGTTCTGGCCCTATAGGAAACACAGTAGAGTTGAAGAGTGCTCTTTTCTCAAAAGCAGAGTGTGTTTCTTGTAAGGCAAGCTAGCGTTTGTTTCCTAGTCCTAAATGGAGTTGAATCACATGCAGTTTCAGGTCCTACGAACAAGAGTTCTTTTCTGGTACGGAAAGTCACATTGTGCTCCCATTGCCATACACAGTGCAAATAGCACTCGTGTCTGTTCCGAGCAAGTACAGTGTATTGGACTGGATAGGTGCTACTGTTCTTGACAGTTTCCTAAGCAGAGTTGAACTAGATATGATCCGTGTGTGTAGGAAGCACAGTTCTTTTGTTCTTTGCAACCTCACTGTTTGGACCCCATAGGAAACACAGTAGAGCAGAAGATTGCTCTTTTCTCTAAAGCAGAGTGTGTTACTTGTAAGGCGAGCTAGCGTTTGTTTCGCAGTCCTAAATGGAGTTGAATCCCATGCAGTTTCTGGTACTACGAGCAAGAGTTGTTTTCTGGTAAAAAGAGTCACTATTGCGCTGCCATTGCCATACACAGGACAAATAGCACTGGCGTCTGTTCGCAGCAAGTACAGTATATTGGGCTGAAGAGGATCTATTGTTCTTGTCAGGTTCCTAAGCAGACTTGACCTAGATATGGCCGTGTGTGTAGGAAGCACAGTTTTTTTGTTATGAGCAAGCTCACTGTTCGGACCCCATAGGAAACACAGTAGAGTAGAAGAGTGCTTTTTTCTCAAAAGCAGAGTGTGTTTCTTTTAAGGCGAGCTAGCGTTTGTTTCCATTCCTAAATGGAGTGGAATCACATGCAGTTTCTGGTCCTACGAGCAAGAGTTGTTTTCTGGTAAGGAAAGTCACTATTGTGCTCCCATTGCCATACACAGTGCAAATAGCCCTCCCATCTCTTCCCAGCAAGTACAGTGTATTGGAAAGAAGAGGAGCTACTGTTCTTCTCAGTTTCCTAAGCAGAGTTGAACTACATATGGCCCGTGTGTGTAGGAAGTACAGTTCTTTTTTTCTGAGCAAGCTCACTGTTCTGGCCCTATAGGAAACACAGTAGAGTAGAAGAGTCCTCTTTTCTCAAAAGCAGAGTGTGTTTCTTGTAAAGCTAGCTAGAGTTTGTTTCCCAGTCCTAAATGGAGTTGAATCACATGCAGTTTCTGGTCCACGAGCAAGAGTTGTTTTCTGGTAAGAAGAGTCACTATTGCGCTGATAATGCCATACACAGGACAAATAGCATTGGCGTCTGTTCCCAGCAAGTACAGTGTATTGGACTGAAGAGGATCTACTGTTCTTGTCAGGTTCCTAAGCAGACTTGAACTAGATATGGCCGTGTGTGTAGGAAGCACAGTTTATTTGTTCTGAGCAAGCTCACTTTTCGGAACACATAGGAAACACAGTAGAGTAGACGAGTGCTCTTTTCTCAAAAGTAGAGTGTGTTTCTTGGACGTCGAGCTAGCATTTGTTTCCCAGTCCTAAATGGAGCTGAGTCTCATGCAGTTTCTGGTCCTATGAGCAAGAGTTGTTTTCTCGTAAGGAAAGTCACTATTGCGCTCCCATTGCCATACACAGTGCAAATAGCACTCGCATCTGTTCCCAGCAAGTACATTGTATCGGACTGAAGAGGAGCTACTGTTCTTGTCAGTTTCCAAAGCAGAGTGGAACTAGTTATGGCCCGTGTGTAGGAAGCACAGTTCTTATGTTCTGAGCAAGCTCACTGTTCTGGCCCTATAGGAAACACAGTAGAGAAGAAGAGTGCTCTTTTCTCAAAAGCGGAGTGTGTTTCTTGTAAGGCGAGCTAGCGTTTGTTTCCTAGTCCTAAATGGAGTTGAATCACATGCAGTTTCAGGTCCTACGATCAAGAGTTCTTTTCTGGTAAGGAAAGTCACATTGCGCTCCCATTGCCATACACAGTGCAAATAGCACTCGCCTCTGTTCCCAGCAAGTACAGTGTATTGGACTGGATAGGTGCTAAAGTTCTTGTCAGTTTCCTAAGCAGAGTTTAACTAGATATGATCCGTGTTTGTAGGAAGCAGAGTTCTTTTGTTCTTTGCAAGCTCACTGTTTGGACCCCATAGGAAACACAGTAGAGTAGAAGAGTGCTCTTTTCTCTAAAGCAGAGTGTATTTCTTGTAAGGCGTGCTAGAGTTTGTTTCGCAGTCCTAAATGGAGTTGAATCCCATGCAGTTTCTGATCCTACCAGCAAGAGTTGTTTTATGGTAAGCAGAGTCACTATTGCACTGCCATTGCCATACACAGGATAAAGAGCACTGGCATCTGTTCGCAGCAAGTACAGTGTACTGGGCTGAAGAGAATCTACTGTTCTTGTCAGGTTCCTAAGCAGACTTGAACTAGATATGGCCGTGTGTGTAGGAAGCACAGTTTTTTTTTCTGAGCAAGCTCACTGTTCGGACCCCATAGGAAACACAGTAGAGTAGAAGAGTGCTTTTTTCTCAAAAGCAGAGTGTGTTTCTTTTAAGGCGAGCTAGCATTTCTTTCCCATTCCTAAATGGAGTGGAATCACATGCAGATTCTGGTCCTATGAGCAAGAGTTGTTTTCTGGTAAGGAAAGTCACTATTGCGCTCCCATTGCCATACACAGTGCAAATAGCCCTCGCGTCTGTTCCCAGCAAGTACAGTGTATCGGACTAAAGAGGAGCTACTTTTCTTGTCAGTTTCCTAAGCAGAGTTGAATAGATATGGCCCGTGTGTAGGAAGCACAGTTCTTATGTTCTGAGCAAGCTCACTGTTCTGGCCCTATAGGAAACACAGTAGAGTGGAAGAGTGCTCTTTTCTCTAAAGCAGAGTGTGTTTCTTGTAAGGCGAGCTAGCGTTTCTTTCCTAGTCCTAAATGGAGTTGAATCACATGCAGTTTCAGGTCCTACGAACAAGAGTTCTTTTCTGGTAAGGAAAGTCACATTGCGCTCCCATTTGCTTACACAGTGCAAATAGCACCCGCGTCTGTTCCCAGCAAGTACAGTGTATTGGACTGTATAGATGCTACTGTTCTTGTCAGTTTCCTAAGCAGAGTTGAACTAGATATGATCCATGTTTGTAGGAAGCACAGTTCTTTTGTTCTTTGCAAGCTCACTGTTTGGACCCCATAGGAAACACAGTAGAGCAGAAGAGTGCTCTTTTCTCTAAAGCAGAGTGTGTTACTTGTAAGGCGAGCTAGCATTTGTTTCGCAGTCCTAAATGGAGTTTAATCCCATGCAGTTTCTGGTACTACGAGCAAGAGTTGTTTTCTGGTAAAAAGAGTCACTATTGCGCTGCCATTGCCATACACAGGACAAATAGCACTGGCGTCTGTTCGCAGCAAGTACAGTGTATTGGGCTGAAGAGGATCTATTGTTCTTGTCAGGTTCATAAGCAGACTTGAACTAGATATGGCCGTGTGTGTAGGAAGCACAGTTTTTTTGTTCTGAGCAAGCTCACTGTTCGGACCGATAGGAAACACAGTAGAGTAGAAGAGTGCTTTTTTCTCAAAAGCAGAGTGTGTTTCTTTTAAGACAAGCTAGCGTTTGTTTCCCATTCCTAAATGGAGTGGAATCACATGCAGTTTGTGTTCCTATGAGCAAGAGTTGTTTTCTGGTAAGGAAAGTCACTATTGCGCTCCCATTGCCATACACAGTGCAAATAGCCCTCCCATCTGTTCCCACCAAGTAGAGTGTATTGGACTGAAAAGGAGCTACTGTTCTTCTCAGTTTCCTAAGCAGAATTGAACTAAATATGGCCGTGTGTGAAAGAAGCACAGTTCTTTTGTTCTGAGCAAGCTCACTGTTCTGGCCATATAGGAAACACAGTAGAGTAGAAGAGTGCTCTTTTCTCTAAAGCAGAGTGTGTTTCTTGTAAGGCGAGCTAGCGTTTGTTTTCCAGTCCTAAATGGAGTTGAATCACATGCAGTTTCTAGTCCTACGAGCAAGGGTTGTTTTATGGTAAGAAGAGTTACTTTTGCGCTGCCATTGCCATACACAGGACAAATAGCACTGGCGTCTGTTCCCAGCAAGTACAGTGTATTGGACTGAAGAGGATCTACTGTTCTTGTCAGGTTCCTAAGCAGAACTGAACTAGATATGGCCATGTGTGTAGGAAGCACAGTTCTTTTGTTCTGAGCAAGTTCAGTGTTCGGACTCAATAGGAAAAACAGTAGAGTAGAAGAGTGCTCTTTTCTCAAAAGCAGAGTGTGTTTCTTGTAAGGCGAGCTAGCGTTTGTTTCCCAGACCTAAATGGAGTTGAATCACATGGAGTTTCTGGTCCTACGAGCAAGAGTTGTTTTTTGGTAAGGAAAGTCACTATTGTGCTCCCATTGCCCTACACAAGGCAAATAGCACTCGCGTCTTTTCCCAGCAAGTACAGTGTATTGGACTGAATAGGAGCTACTGTTCTTGTCAGTTTACTAAGCAGAGTTGAACTAGATATGGTCCGTGTGTGTAGGAAGCACAGTTCTTTTGTTTTGAGTAAGCTCACTGTTTGGACCCCATTGGAAACACATTAGAGTAGAAGAGTGCTCTTTTCTCTAAAGCAGAGTGTGTTTGTTGTAAGGCGAGGTACTGTTTGTTTCCCAGTCCTAAATGGAGTGGAATCACATGCAGTTTCTGGTCCTACGAGCAAGAGTTGTTTTCTGGTAAAGAAAGTCACTATTGCGCTCCCATTGCCATACACAGTGCAAATAGCCCTCCCGTCTGTTCCCAGCAAGTATAGTGTATTGGACTGAAGAGGAGCTACTGTTCTTCTCAGTTTCCTAAGTAGAGTTGAACTAGGTATGGCCCGTGTGTGTAGGATCCACAGTTCTTTTTTTCTGAGCAAGCTCACTGTTCTGGCCCTATAGGAAGCACAGTAGAGTAGAAGAGTGCTCTTTTCTCAAAAGCAGAGTGTGTTTCTTGGAAGTCGAGCTAGCGTTTGTTTCCCAGTCCTCAACGGAGTTGAGTCCCATGTAGTTTTTGGTCCTACGAGCAAGAGTTGTTTTCTGGTAAGACGAGTCACTATTGCGCTCCAATTTCCATACACAGTGCAAATAACACTCGCGTCTGTTCCCCGCAAGTAAAGTGTATTGGACTGAAGAGGAGCTACTGTTCTTGTCACTTTCCTAAGCAGAGTTGAACTAGATATGGCACGTATGTGTAGGAAGCATAGTTCTTTTGTTCTGAGCAAGCTCACTGTTCGGACCCCATAGGAAACACAGTAGAGTAGAGGAGTGCTCTTTTCTCAAAAGCAGAGTGTGTTTCATGTAAGGTGAGCTAGCATTTGTTTCCCAGTCCTAAATGGAGTTGAATCACATGCAGTTTCTGGTACTACGAGCAAGAGTTGTTTTCTGGTAAGGAAAGTCACTATTGTGCTCCCATTGCCATACACAGTGCAAATAGCACTCGCGTCTGTTCCCAGCAAGTACAGTGTATCGGACTGAAGAGGAGCTACTGTTCTTGTCAGTTTCCTAAGCAGAGTTGAACTAGATATGGCCCATGTGTAGGAAGCACAGTTCTTTTGTTCTGAGCAAGCTCACTGTTCTGGCCCTATAGGAAACACAGTAGAGTAGAAGAGTGCTCTTTTCTCTAATGCAGAGTGTGTTTCTTGTAAGGTGAGCTAGCGTTTGTTTCCCAGTCCTAAATGGAGTTGTATCACATGCAGTTTGTGGTCCTACGAACAAGAGTTGTTTTCTGGTAAGGAAAGTCACTATTGCGCTCCCATTGCCATACACAATGCAAATAGCACTCGCGTCTGTTCCCAACAAGTACAGTGTATCGGACTGAAGAGGAGCTCCTGTTCTTGTCAGTTTCCTAAGCAGAGTCGAACTAGATATGGCCCGTGTGTGTAGGAAACACAGTTCTTTTTTTCTGAGCAAGCTCACTGTTCTGGCCCTATAGGAAGCACAGTAGTGTAGAAGAGTGCTCTTTTCTCAAAAGCAGAGTGTGTTTCTTGTAAAGCGAGCTAGAGTTTGTTTCCCAGTCCTAAATGGAGTTGAGTCACATGCAGTTTTTTGTTCTATGAGCAAGAGATGTTTTCTGGTAAGACGAGTCACTATTGTGCTCCAAATGCCATACACAGTGCAAATAGCACTGGCGTCTGTTCCCAGCAAGTACAGTGTACTGGACTGAAGAGGATCTACTGTTCTTGTCAGTTATCTAAGCAGAGTTGAACTAGATATGGTTCGTGTGGGAAGCACAGTTCTTTTGTTCTGAGCAAGCTCACTGTTCTGGCCCTGTAGGAAACACAGTAGAGTAGAAGAGTGCTCTTTTTCTAAAGCAGAGTGTGTTTCTTGTAAGGCGAGCTAGCATTTGTTTCCCAGTCCTAAATGGCGTTGAATCACATGCAGTTTGTGGTCCTATGAGCAAGAGTTGTTTTCTGGTAAGGAAAGTCACTATTGCGCTCTCATTGCCATACAGAGTGTCAATAGCACTCGTGTCTGTTTCCAGCAAGTACAGTTATTGCACTGAAGAGGAGCTACTGTTCTTCTCAGTTTCCTAAGCAGAGATGAACAACATATGTTCCGTGTGTGTAGGAACCTCAATTCTTTTGTTCTGAGCAAGCCCACTCTTTGGACCCCATAGGAAACACAGTGGAGTAGAAGAGTGCTCTTTTCTCTAAAGCAGTGTGTTTCTTGTAAGGTGAGCTAGCATTTGTTTCCCAGTCCTAAATGGAGTTGAATCACATGCAGTTTCTGGTCCTACGAGCAAGAGTTGTTTTCTGGTAAGGAAAGTCACTATTGTGCTCCCGTTGCCATACACAGTGCAAATAGCACATGCGTCTGTTCCCAGCAAGTACAGTGTATTGGACTGAAGAGGAGCTACTGTTCTTCTCAGTTTCCTAAGCAGAGTTGAACTAGATATGGCCCGTCGGTCTAGGAAGAACAGTTCATTTGTTCTGAGCAAGCTAACTGTTCAGGCCCTATAGGAAACACATTAGAGTAGAAGAGTGCTCTTTTCTCTAATGCAGAGTGTGTTTCTTGTAAGGCGAACTAGTGTTTGTTTCCCAGTCCTAAATGGAGTTGAATCACATGCAGTTTCTGGTCCTACGAGCAAGAGTTGTTTTATGGTAAGAAGAGTCACTATTGCGCTGCCATTGCCATACACAGGACAAATAGCACTGTCGTCTGTTCCCAGCAAGTACAGTGTATTGAACTGAAGAGGATCTACTGTTCTTGTCAGGTTCCTAAGCAGACTTGAACTAGATATGGCCGTGTGTGTAGGAAGCACAGTTCGTTTGTTCTGAGCAAGCTCACTGTTCGGACCCTATAGGAAACACAGTAGAGTAGAAGAGTGCTCTTTTCTCAAAAGCAGAGTGTGTTTCTTGTAAGGCGAGCTAGCGTTTGTTTCCCATTCCTAAATGGAGTTGAATCACATGCAGTTTCTGGTCCTACGAGCAAGACTTGTTTTCTGGTAAGGAAAGTCACTATTGCGCTCCCACTGCCATACACAGTGCAAATAGCACTCGCGTCTGTTCCCAGCATGTACAGTGTATCGGACTGAAGAGGAGCTACTGTTCTTGTCAGTTTCCTAAGCAGAGTTGAACTAGATATGGCACGTGTGTGTAGGAAGCACAGTTCTTATGTTCTGAGCAAGCTCACTGTTCTGGCCCTATATGAAACACAGTAGAGTAGAAGAGTGCTCTTTTCTCAAAAGCAGAGTGTGTTTCTTGTAAGGCAAGCTAGCATTTGTTTCCTAGTCCTAAATGGAGTTGAATCACATGCAGTTTCAGGTCCTATGAACAAGAGTTGTTTTCTGGTAAGGAAAGTCACATTGCGCTCCCATTGCCATACACTGTGCAAGTAGCACTCGCGTCTGTTCCCAGCAAGTACAGTGCATTGGACTGAAGAGGATCTACTGTTCTTGTTAGGTTCCTAAGTAGACTTGAACTAGATATGGGCCTGTGTGTAGGAAGCACATTTTTTTTGTTCTGAGCAAGCTCACTGTTCGGACCCCATAGAAAACACAGTAGAGTAGAAGAGTGTTTTTTTCTCAAACGTAGAGTGTGTTTTTTTAAGGCGAGCTAGCTTTTGTTTCCCATTCCTAAATGGAGTGGAATCACATGCAGTTTCTGGTCCTACGAGCAAGAGTTGTTTTCTGGTAAGGAAAGTCACTATAGTGCTCCCATTGCCATACACAGTGCAAATAGCCCTCCCGTCTGTTCCCAGCAAGTACAGTGTATTGGACTGAAGAGGAGCTACTGTTCTTGTCAGTTTCCTAAGAAGAGTTGAACTAGATATGGCCCGTGTGTTTAGGAAGCACAGTTCTTTTTTTCTGAGCAAGCTCACTGTTCTGGCCCTATAGGAAGCACAGTAGAGTAGAAGAGTGCTCTTTTCTCAAAAGCGGAGTGTGTTTCTTATAAAGCGAGCTAGAGTTTGTTTCCCAGTCCTAAATGGAGTTGAGTCACATGCAGTTTTTTGTTCTATGAGCAAGAGTTGTTTTCTGGTAAGACGTTTCACTATTGTGCTCCAATTGCCATACACAGTGCAAATAGCACTGACGTCTGTTCCCAGCAAGTACAGTGTATTGGACTGAAGAGGATCTACTGTTCTTGTCAGTTTCCTAAGCAAAGTTGAACTAGATATGGCCCGTGTGTGGGAAGCACAGTTCTTTTGTTCTGAGCAAGCTCACTGTTCTGGCACTGTAGCAAACACAGTAGAGTAGAAGAGTGCTCTTTTCTCATAAGCAGAGTGTGTTTCTTGCAAGGAGAGCTAGTGTTTTTTTCCAGTCCTATATGGAGTTGAATCACATGCAGTTTCTGATCCTACGAGCAAGAGTTGTTTGCTGGTAAGAAGAGTCACTATTGCGCTCCCATTGTCATACACAGGCAAATAGCACTGGCGTCGATTCCCAGCATGTACAGTGTATTGGACTGAAGAGAATCTACCGTTCTTCTCAGGTTCCTAAGCAGAAATGAACTAGATATGGCCGTGTATGTAGGAAGCACTGTTCTTTTGTTCTGAGCATGCTGACTGTTCAGACCCCATAGGAAACACAGTAGAGTAAAGAGTGATCTTTTCTCCAGAGCAGAGTGTGTTTTTGAAAGGCGAGCTAGCGTTTGTTTCCCAGACCTAAATGGAGTTGAATCACATGCAGTTTCTGGTCCTACAAGCAAGAGATATTTTCTGGTAGGGAAAGTCACTATTGCGATCTCATTGACATACACAGTTCAAATAGCACTTGCTTCTGTTCCCAGCAAGTACAGTGTATTGGACTGAAGAGGAGCTACTGTTCTTGTCAGTTTCCTAAGCAGAGTTCAACTAGATATGGCCCGTGTGTGTAGGAAGCACAGGTGTTTTTTTCTGAGCAAGCTCACTGTTCGGACCCCATAGGAAACCCAGTAGAGTAGATGAGTGCTCTTTTCTCAAAAGCAGAGTGTGTTTCTTGTAGGCGAGCTAGCGTTTGTTTCCCAGTCCTAAATGGAGTTTAATCCCATGCAGTTTCTGGTCCTACGAGCAAGAGTTGTTTTCTGGTAAGAAGAATCACTATTGCGCTCACAATGTCATACACAGGGCAAATAGCACTGGCGTCGGTTCACAGCATGTACGGTGTATTGGACTGAAGAGAACCTACTGTTCTTGTCAGGTTCCTAAGCAGAATTTAACTAGTTATGGCCGTGTATGTAGGAAGCACAGTTCTTTTTTTCTGAGCACGCTCTCTGTTCTGGCCCTATAGGAAACACAGTAGAGTAGAAGAGTACTCTTTTCTCAAAAGCAGAGTGTGTTTGTTGAAAGGCGAGCTAGCGTTTGTTTCTAGTCCTAAATGGAGTTGAATCACATGCAGTTTTTGGTCCTACCAGCAAGAGTTGTTTTCTCTTAAGGAAAGTCACTATTGCTCTCCCTTTGCCATACACAGTGCAAATAGCAGTCGCGTCTGTTTCCAGCAAGTACAGTGTATTGGACTGAAGAGGAGCTACTGTTCTTGTCAGTTTCCTAAGCAGAGTTGAACTAGATATGGCCGTGTGTGTAGGAAGCACAGTTCTTTTGTTCTGAGCAAGCTCACTGTTCAGACCCCATTGGAAACACAATAGAGTAGAAGCGTGCTCTTTTCTCAAAATCAGAGTGTGTTTCTTGTAAGGCGAGCTAGCGTTTGTTTCCCAGTCCTAAATGGAGTTGAATCACATGCAGTTTCTGGTCATATGAGCAAGAGTTGTTTTCTGGTAAGGAAAGTCACTGTTGTACTCCCATTGCCATACACAGTGCAAATAGCACTCGCGTCTGTTCCCAGCAAGTACAGTGTATTGGACTGAAGAGGAGCTACTGTTCTTGTCATTTTCCTAAGAGGAGTTGAACCAGATATGGCCCATGTGTGTAGGAAGCACACTTCTTTTGTTCTGAGAAAGCTCACTGTGCGGACATCATAGGAAACACAGTAGAGTAGATGAGTGCTCTCTTCTCAAAATTTAATTGTGTTTCTGGAAAGGCGAGCTAGTCTTTTTTTTCCAGTCAGAAATGGAGTTGAATCCCCTGCAGTTTGTGGTCCTACGAGCAAGAGTTGCTTTCTGGTAAGAAGAGTCACTATTGTGCTCCCATTGCCATACACAGTGCAAATAGCACTCGCGTCTGTTCCCAGCAAGTACAGTGTATTGGACTGAAGAGGAGCTACTGTTCTTGTCAGTTTCCTAAGCAGAGTTGAACTAGATATGGCCCGAGTGTGTAGGAAGCACAGTTCTTTTGTTCTGAGCAAGCTCACTGTTCGGACCCCATAGGAAACACAGTAGAGTAGAAGCGTGCTCTTTTCTCAAAAGCAGAGTGTGTTTCTTGTAAGGCGAGATAGCGTTTGTTACCCAGTACTAAATGGAGTTGAATCGCATGCAGTTTGTGGTCCTACGAGCAAGAGTTGTTTTTTGGTAAGAAGAGTCACTATTGTGCTCCCATTGTCATACACAGGGCAAATAGCACTGGCATCTGTTCCCAGCATGTACAGTGTATTGGACTGAAGAGAATCTACTGTTCTTCTCAGGTTCCTAAGCAGAAATGAACTAGATATGGCCGTGTATGTAGGAAGCACTGTTCTTTTGTTCTGAGCATGCTGACTGTTCGGACCCCATAGGAAACACAGTAGAGTAGAAGAGTGATCTTTTCTCTAAAGCAGAGCGTGTTTCTTGTAAGGCGAGCTAGCGTTTGTTTCCCAGACCTAAATGGAGTTGAATCACATGCAGTTTCTGGTCCTATAAGCAAGAGATGTTTTCTGGTAGGGAAAGTCACTATTGCGATCTCATTGACATACACAGTTCAAATAGCACTTGCTTCTGTTCCCAGCAAGTACAGTGTATTGGACTGAAGAGGAGCTACTGTTCTTGTCAGTTTCCTAAGCAGAGTTGAACTAGATATGGCCCGTGTGTGTAGGAAGCACAGTTCTTTTGTTCTGAGCAAGTTCACTGTTCTGGCCCTATAGGAAACACAGTAGAGTAGAAGAGTGCTCTTTTCTCAAAAGCAGAGTGTGTTTCTTGTAAGGCGAGCTAGCGTTTCTTTCCCAGTCCTAAATCGAGTTGAATCACATGCAGTTTCTTGTCCTACGAACAAGAGTTGTTTTCTGGTAAGAAGAGTCACTATTGCGCTCCCATTGTCATACACAGGGCAAATAGCACTGGCGTCTGTTCCCAACATGTACAGTGTATTGGACTAAACAGGTTCTACTGTTCTTGTCAGTTTCCTAAGTAGAATTGAACTAGATATGGCCCGTGTGTGTAGGAAGCACAGTTCTTTTGTTCTGAGCAAGCTCACTATTCGGAACACATAGGAAACACAGTAGAGTAGAAGAGTGCTCTTTTCTCAAAACCAGAGTGTGCTTCTTGGAAGTCGAGCTAGTGTTTGTTTCCCAGTCCTAAATTGAGTTGAGTCACATGCAGTTTTTTGTCCTACGAGCAAGGATGTTTTCTGGTAAGACAAGTCACTATTGTGCTCCAATTGCCATACACAGTGCAAATAGCACTCGCGTCTGTTCCCCGCAAGTACAGTGTATTGGACTGAAGAGGAGCTACTGTTCTTGTCAGTTTCCTATGCAGAGTTGAACTAGATATGGCCCGTGTGTGTAGGAAGCACAGTTCTTTTGTTCTGAGCAAGCTCACTGTTCTGGCCCTATAGGAAACCCTGGAGAGTAGAAGAGTGCTCTTTTCTCAAAAGCAGAGTGTGTTTCTTGTAAGGCGAGGTAGCGTTTGTTTCCCAATCCTAAATGCATTTGAATCACATGCAGTTACTGGTCCTATGAGCAAGAGTTGTTTTCTGGTAAGGAAAGTCACTATTGCGCTCCCATTGCCATACACAGTGCAAATAGCATCGCGTCTGTTCCCAGCAAGTACAGAATATTGGACAGAAGAGGAGCTACTGTTCTTGTCTGTTTCCTAAGCAGAGTTGAACTTGTTATGGCCCTGTGTAGGAAGCACAGTTCTTTTGTTCTGAGCAAGGTCACTGTTCTGGCCCTATAGGAAATACAGTAGAGTAGAAGAGTGCTCTTTTATTTAAAGGACAGTGTGTTTCTTGTAAGGCAAGCTAGCGTTTGTTTCCCAGTCCTAAATGGAGTTGAATGACATGCAGTTTCTAGTACTATGAGCAAGAGTTGTTTTATGGTAAGAAGAGTCATTATTGCTCTGCCATTGCCATACACAGGACAAATAGCACTGGCGTCTGTTCCCAGCAAGTACAGTGTAAAGGACTGTAGAGGATCTACTGTTCTTGTCAGGTTCCTAAGCCGACTTGAACTAGATATGGCCATGTGTTTAGGAAGCACAGTTTTTTTGTTCTGAGCAAGCTCACTGTTCGGAACACATGGGAAACCCAGTTGAGTAGAAGAGTGCTCTTTTCTCAAAAGCAGAGTGTGTTTCTTGGAAGTCGAGCTAGCGTTTGTTTCCCAGTCCTAAATGGAGTTGAGTCACATGCAGTTTTTTGTCCTACGAGCAAGAGTTGTTTTCTGGTAAGACAAGTCACTATTGTGCTCCAATTGCCATACACAGTGCAAATATCATTCACGTCTGTTCCCCGCAAGTACAGTGTATTGGACTGAAGAGGAGCTAGTGTTCTTGTCAGTTTCCTAAGCAGAGTTGAACTAGATATGGCCCGTGTGTAGGAAGCACAGTTCTTTTGTTCTGAGCAAGCTCACTGTTCTGGCCCTATAGGAAACACAGTAGAGTAGAAGAGTGCTCTTTTCTCTAAAGCAGAGTGTGTTTTTGTAAGGCGAGCTAGCATTTGTTTCCCAGTCCTAAATGGAGTGGAATCACATGCAGTTTCTGGTCCTACGAGCAAGAGTTGTTTTCTGGTAAGGAAAGTCACTATTGCGCTCCCCTTGCCATACATAGTGCAAATAGCTCTCACGTCTGTTCCCAGCAAGTACAGTGTATCGGACTGAAGAGGAGCTACTGTTCTTGTCAGTTTCCTAAGCAGAGTTGAACGAGATATGGCCTGTGTGTGTAGGAAGCACAGTTCTTTTGTTCTGAGCAAGCTCACTGTTCAGACCCCATAGGAAACACAGTAGAGGAGAAGAGTGCTCTTTTCTCAAAAGCAGACTGTGTTTCTTGTAAGGCGATCTAGCGTTTGTTTCCCAGTCCGAAATGGAGTTGAATCCCATGCAGTTTCTGGTCCTACGAGCAAGAATTGTTTTCTGGTAAGGAAAGTCACTATTGCGCTCCCATTGCCAAACACAGTGCAAATAGCACTCGCGTGTGTTCCCAGCAAGTACAGAATATTGAACTGAAGAGTCGCTACTGTTCTTGTCAGTTTTCTAAGCGGATTTGAACTAGATATGGCCCGTGTGTGTAGGAAGCACAGATCTTTTGTTCTGAGAAAGCTCATTGTTCGGACCCCATAGGAAACACAGTAGAGGAGAAGAGTGCTCTTTTCTCAAAAGCAGAGTGTGTTTCTTGTAAGGAGAGCTAGCGTTTGTTTCCCAGTCCTAAATGGAGTTGAATCACATGCAGTTTTTGGTCCTATGAGCAAGAGTTGCTTTCTGGGAAGGAAAGTCACTATTGAGCTCCCATTGCCATACACATTGCAAATAGCACGCGCATCTGTTCCCAGCAAGTACAGTGTATTGGACTGAAGAGGAGCTACTGTTCTCGTAAGTTTCCTAATCAGAGTTGAACTAGATATGGCCCCTGTGTGTAGGAAGCACAGTTCTTTTGTTCTGAGCAAGCTCACTCTTCGAACCCCATAGGAAACACAGTAGAGTAGATGAGAGCTCTTTTCTCAAATCAGAGTGTGTTTCTTGTAAGGCGAGCTAGCATTTGTTTCCCAGTCCTAAATGGAGTTGAAATACACATACAGTTTCTGGTCCTACGTGCAAGAATTGTTTTAAGGTAAGAAGAGTCACTATTGGGCAGCCATTGTCATACACAGGACAAATTGCCCTGGCGTCTGTTCCCAGCAAGTACAGTGTATTGGACTGAAGAGGATCTACTGTTCTTTTCAGTTTCCTAAGCAGAGTTAAACTAAATATGGCTCGTGTGTGTAGGAAGCACAGTTCTTTTGTTCTGAGCAAGCTCACGGTTCTGGCCATAAAGGAAAAACAGTAGAGTAGAAGAGTGCTCGTTTCTCAAAAGCAGAGTACGTTTCTTGTAAGGAGAGCTAGCTTTTGTTTCCCAGTCCTAAATGGAGTTGAAATAAACATGCAGTTTCTGGTCCTACGAGCAAGAGTTGTTTTCTGGTTAGAAGAGTCAATATTGCGCTCCCTTTGCCATACACAGGGCAAATAGCACTGGCGTATGTTCCCAGCATGTACAGTGTATTGAACTGAAGAGGATATACTGTTCTTGTCATGTTCCTAAGCAGAGTTGAACTAGATATGGCCCGTGTGTGTAGGAAGCACAGTTTTTTTGTTCTCAGCAAGCTCACTGTTCTGGCCCTATAGGAAACACAGTAGAGTAGAAGAGTGCTCTTTCCTCAAAAGCAGAGTGTGTTTCTTGTAAGGCGAGCTAGCATTTGTTTCCCAGTCCTAAATGGAGTTGAAGTACACATGCAGTTTCTGGTCATACAAGCAAGAGTTTTTTCTGGTATGGAATGTCACTATTGTGCTCCCATTGCCATACACAGTGCAAATAGCACTCACGTCTGTTCCCAGCAATAACAGTGTATTGGGCTGAAGTAGAGCTACTGTTCTTGTCAGTTTCCTAAGCAGAGTTGAACTAGATATGACCCGTGTGTAGGAAGCACAGTTCTTTGTTCTGAGCAAGCTCACTGTTTGGACCCCATAGGAAACACAGTAGAGTAGTTGTGTGCCCTATTCTCAAAAGCAGAGCGTGTTTCTTGTAAGGCGAGCTAGCGTTTGTTTCCCAGTCCTAAGTGGATTGAATCAAATGCAGTTTCAGGTCCTAAGAGCAAGAGTTGTTTTCTGGTAAGAAGTCACTATTGTGCATCCATTGCCGTACACAGTGCAAATAGCACTCGCGTCTGTTCCCAGCATGTACAGTGTATTGGACTGAAGAGGAGCTACTGTTCTCGTAAGTTTCCTAATCAGAGTTGAACTAGATATGGCCCGTGTGTGTAGGAAGCACAGTTCTATTGTTCTGAGCAAGCTCACTGTTCGAACCCCATAGGAAACACAGTAGAGTAGAAGAGAGCTCTTTTCTCAAAAGCAGAGTGTGTTTCTTGTAAGGCGAGCTAGCATTTGTTTCCCAGTCCTAAATGGAGTTGAAATACACATGCAGTTTCTGGTCCTAAGAGCAAGAGTTGTTTTCTGGTTAGAATAGTCACTATTGCGCTCCTTTTGCCATACACAGTACAAATAGCCCTCGCGTCTGTTCCCAGCAAGTATAGTGTATTGGACTGAAGAGGAGCTACTGTTCTTGTCAGGTTCCTAAGCAGAGTTGAAATAAATATGGCCCGTGTGTAGGATGCACAGTTCTTTTGTTCTGAGCAAGCTCACTGTTCGGACCCAATAGAAAACACAGTAGAGTAGAAGAGTGCTCTTTTCTCAAAAGCAGAGTATGTTTCTTGTAAGGCGAGCTAGTGTTTGTTTCCCAGTCAGAAATGGAGTTGAATCCCATGGAGTTTCTGGTCCTACAAACAAGAGTTGTTTTCTGGTAAGAAGAGTCACTATTGTGCTTCCATTGTCATACACAGTACAAATAGCACTCGCCTCTGTTCCCAGCAAGTACAGTGTATTGGACTGAAGAGGAGCTACTGTTCTTGTCAGTTTCCTAAGCAGAGTTGAACTTGATATGGCTCGTGTGTGTAGGAAGCACAGTTGTTTTGTTCTGAGCAAGCTCACTGTTCGGACCCCATAGGAAACACAGTAGAGTAGAAGAGTGCTCTTTTCTCAAAAGCAGAGTGTGTTTCTTGTAAGGCGAGCTAGCGTTTGTTTCCCAGTCCTAAATGGAGTTGAATCACATGCAGTTTCTGGTCCTACGAGCAAGAGTTGTTTTCTGGTAAGAAGAGTCACTATTGCATTCCCATTGTCATACACAGGGCAAATAGCACTCGCGTCTCTTCCCAGCAAGTACAGTGTATTGGACTGAAGAGGATCTGCTGTTCTTGTCAGTTTCCTAAGCAGAATTGAACCAGATATGGCCATGTGTGTAGGAAGCACAGTTCTTTTGTTCTGAGCAAGCTC